>NW_019385587.1:176346-247435 GCF_000671375.1 Centruroides sculpturatus
TGGAAACAATGTTAAAATTATGGCGTAATAATCAAGTAAATGTGAAAAATTGTAAAATAATATAGGCCTAATTTGTTATACATATGTGTTATCTAAGATTTTATTAAACATTTTTTTCTAAATTATTGTTTTCTTTAGTCTCCGGCCCCAATTAAAAATTATTTGTATGTATTTATATGCAAAATTATACCCCGACTTACGCGGTTACCCTCGGTCCCACCTATCGCGTAAGTTCGGGGTATTACTGTACTTAATATAATTTAAAATATGTGTAATACCTATTCATTCTCATATATTATGAAAATAAATAGGTATTACCCATATTTTAAATTGTTATCAATATCTTATGATTATGATACACTTGAGGAACCAACTTCACGGACGATGTTATCACAGTAATTTCATAAAAATGAACAGGAAAAGGAAATTCAGGAAGTGACCTTTTCCTTGGGGAAAAAAAAGTAGAAATATTAAATATTAATAAAATCTATTTTATTTAATTTTTGTATCTTTGTATAGCCTTGTTAATTATGTTGAATATTCTACAGAAATATTATCGAAAGTTGTGAAATTTGTCTGAAATGTTGAAGAAAGTAATTCTTAAGTAGAACGAGCAATTATTTATTGTGACATCGTAACAATACCGGGGTGCAATTTTTAATTTATTTAATTTAAAATAAATGCCGGTTAAGCAAATAAATAGTGGTTTACTCCCGTACATCATTCTTTTCCTTTAACAATAGAGTCATGCCGGTTATCTAACTCTTTTCAGAGGAAAACTTTTGAATTAAAATAACATAACTTTTGTCTTCCATCGGAAGTTCGTATGTAGTTAATCTTTACCTCCTGCCCCTAATATTTCCATATCTTGTCTCAGATTTCATCTCTCTAACTTAATTTTCGAGATTATGGAAGGACAGGCAGAAAGATGACAGTGGGAATTTATAGGTGTAAATTTTTTTTCAAATTGCAGCCTAACAATTTGTAACAAAGCACTTGTAAAGTGATATATTTGAAGAGATAATAATTATATTTCAAAGAAACTTTGAAAATAGATGGAAAATAATAATATTTTTAAAATAGTTTCGAAATATTTACACATGCAATTAATAATTCTAGAAAAATTAACAAGATGAAATCAAGTGTTTAATTATTTAATGTGAAGAAAAATTTGTTTTATCGCGTTACAATTAGACTACTTGCTTTTCAGGTGTAATTCATTGTTTTCTGTTATTTTGCAGATATTATTCAAATATAAATTCTGTAACTAAAATTAAAACTCTAATTATGCTTTGTTAATTAACGTAATCTTAGTAAAGTTAAAATTAAGCAAAAATGAATTAATTTTTGTATTAATCAATTAATTAAACATTTAATAAAAAATGTACTGTACATAGCATAGAATTAAATGAAATGACGAAATAAAATAAAAAAAGTGATATTTATTGTTGCAGCTTTGCGTGCAATTTATTGTCGGCTTAGTTACAACCAACGATTACTATGATCGCGCTCTATGTTCTATCTCGTTGGCAGTGACGTCACAGAGGAGTTTTTGTCGGGTATAGTACGTCAGTGCCATATACACAAATAAAATCTCCCTTTACAGTCGACCCCCCTATAACACTGTTGATTATTCCGTTTTATATGAATTCCATGTTGTACGAGTCACTTAGATTTTACAAATACGTGAGCCGTTCACAGCCCAGCACATGTATTTGTAAAATCTAAGTGACTCGTACAACATGGAATTCATATAAAACGGAATAATCAACAGTGTTATAGGGGGGTCGACTGTACATTTATAAGATTGTAAAAAAGGGTTGAATACGAAAAGATGGTTTTCGTTTGTTAAATATTGCGTACGGTATTTAATTTTTTAATTACATTATTTGAGTAGTGTGTTATCATTTTGTTTTAATCTCAAAAATGAAATATTCTTGACAATAATAAGCTATAAACTTCCGGTAAATTTCCCAGAAATATTACACAGTAAATCAGATTAAAATGATTAAATGGTTGAGCAATACTTCAGAATTGCTTTAACAAACTGAAATACTGTACAGCAAAGTATTGTATTAATCATTATTACACAATAAAAAATCGACATTATTTAATTAATTTCTAACAAAATAATTAAGTATTGATAATAATTAAATAAGAATTAAGAAATTACTACCGAAGTAAAAGTATTCATTTAAATCTTTGGGGAAACAATTGAGAAGCCGATTACTTAGTAAACAAATAACATTCCCTCGGAAAATGTATAACGTGTTTTAGAAAATTATAATAAAACTAGTAAAAGTTGTACGAGTAGAAAATTATATTAGCTCTAAAAATAAAATAGAGTAGAATCCTGTTAAGAAGTTTTTAGAGACCGCTCTAAAAAACCTGTTAGGCGGGAAAACCTCTTATGCAGGAATTGTAAAAAACTAACTTTTTATCTGTATAATCAAATTTATTTTAATATTAAGGTAATATAATATAGCATAGTGTAACATAGTAGAATAGTAATATGCACTGACTACAGCAGGTGATGAAGCGACTGGTGTCAATATGACATCGACATGTCATATTGACACCAGTCACTAGCACCGAATAGGTAGTATGGTTAAAACAATAAGAATCTAGCTAATTTAATGTCCATCTCAGGTGTGCAAGTGTTTGATATACAATATGGTGAATATCTGGTATTACTTTACTAAAACTTTACTATTCTTATAAGTGATAAAGTTATGGATGATGAGGAATACTAAGGACCCTGACTACAAAACCATTGTACAACGTATGCCGGCAGCGTATGAAGCTCAAGGATGCAAGATGAACTTAAAAGTTCATTTCTTACACTCTCATATTGACTATTTTCCCGAAAACTTGGGAGCCTACAGTGAAGAACAGGGTGAAAGATTTCACCAGGATGTCCGTGTTATCGAGAGACGTTACCAAGGAAAATGGGATGTCAATATGTTAGCTGACTACTGTTGGATGCTCAATCGAGAAACCAGAGAAGGAAATCTGAAACGAGTTCGGAGAAGCATCAAAGAGAAGAAGAAAAGGTGTCATAAGAAAGAAGAGTAGACCTAAAATTGTGTATAAATATCAAAAACAATTTTTTGATTAATTGTAAGAAAATATAATATATTTAGTTCATTGTAATAAATAAGAGTTTTTATCAAATATTTGTTTTTATTTTGCAAAAAAACCTATACGTGATGGGATGTTACCGAAGTCATTTTTAGAATCTGCGATCTTTAAAACATAATTCAGCAAAAATATCCCATGCAGCTGAAAAAAAAATTTTTTTTGCAGACGTGTGAAATCTACAAATTTTTCATTATTTTTATTATTTCATATTATCATGCATATTTAATTTTATCACCATATTTATTTCATTATTGCATTATATGTATTATCAGGAATAAATTAATATCACTTTTGTATAATTGTTTGATTTATAATATATGAATTGATAATTGCAAATTATTAATTGAATTTTTTAATATTTAATGAAGTTATGAAAGATATTTTTAAACAGATTCATGTTATTACTTTAAATTGCTGCAGTTAATTCTGCTTAATAGAACATCCGGGAATAGATCATCCGCTCAAATATGCGGACGTTATCCCGATATACTGAAAAGAAAAAAAAACACTTTCCACAACAGTCTAATAAAAAAAAGTTTAATAGTATATAAAATAAAAAGATACTTACTAAAAAATAAATTAATTAAAGACGATGTTTATTGTGAGGATTTAAGCTCTGTGAATTTTAAAGCTTCAATACTTTTTTTCAGTCATTATTTCCCTTCTTCCTTCAATTTCCCCTTTCTTACCAGAAAGGGGAAATTGGATCGTAATTAGACCTTTCGACCCTTCAATTTTCTGCGTCACTTCGATAAGTAACCTTTTAAACTTCCAAATACAATTCGGACGACAGATAAGGTTCTCCCCTCGCTATCGGGAATTACTCATTTCCACCTATATTAAGATCTATTGTTAAGATCAATACAAATAACTAGCCAATTAACAAGAACCTAAATTTGTTACACGATAGAGGGTAACATAAAGGTCGCTGACAAAGGGACTCCGAACCGTACAAACCCACACACTTTCTATTTCATCAGATTTCGTGAACGATAAAGCCGATTAGAATGACCATGTAAGGAATAATTATTACTAAGGTTGTAAGACAAGGGGCCGTCTATAAATTACGTAAGGTATTTTGGGGTGGATGGGGGTCAAGGATTTCTTACGATTCTTCTTACTCAGGAGTAAGGGGGTAATAGATGTCGTCTTACGTAATAATCTTATTTTCATTTTTAGGTCTCGTTGAGTGGTGAAGTTTTGAATTTGGCTTCAATTTGGCCATTTCTATTAAGAACGCTCGTTGTACTAAAGCCAACTCGCGTGACGTGATAAAATATTAAATTTTTCTAAGGGATTACCTCTTTGGCCGTGGCGATTATGTTCGGAGAAATCCTTCGGAGTGCGGAGCAGGGATTCGAATCGTTTCTGGCCTGGAGTCTTCTCTTAGACAATCGCCCCGAGGCGCGAGGGGTGCGATCCCTTTTTATACACGTCCCGGAGGGGAACTATCGGGAGAAATTCTGATGCAATTCCGTCTATGTTCGATTTGTCTCCGGGAGTTGTTTATGTTAATTGTCAGAAATCGAACATTTCTTTAAATTTATTACTTCTCTATCTGTTATGATTACTCATTCTACCTCATAAATTTGATAACAGCTGTCAAACCAACTGAATTAATTGCTGGAGGTGACTAAGGTCAGAGTTTGGGGGCCGTCCATAAATTACGTAAAGGCGATTTTGGCCATTCTAGACCCCCACCCACCCGTGTAAGAAATCGTAAGTTTCTTTGATCTCCCTCCTCTTCCCTATCTTATGTAATATTTTATAGAAAGATTTTAACAAAAAATATTTTTTTATGAAACCCTAAAAATCTTAGGTCCAAAATATATAATTATTAATTAGTTAATTAATATATACTATCAATATTATTTATAAAAGACTTTATGTGAACAAATTTAAAAATATAAAAATTTAATGAATTCGAATGAACAATTTATTTTAAAAACTTTATTTTTTAATTATTAACAATCTTTTTATTATTATTATTATTATTATCATCATTAATCAACGTCATAAAATTAATAATGGTTGAGCAGTAAAACTGGTAGAATAACAAGACTTTATTTTCCTAGTGTTGAATGCAGGTTCTTATCACCAATTAGAAATTTAACATTTGCTACTGCTACTTAATGATCATGATAATTTTAGAAGCTACCTGGCGATGTATAACCGGGCAGAAACTGCTTTTGCTTCTGCTCTACAGAAAACTAGACACCGTCGACCATATGATCTATCATTGTTCAATTTACAATCAACATATACTTATTCTGAAATTAGAAATTTTTACGCTTGGTTTCAGGTGGTCATGCTCACGCGATAAGCTTGTTCAGAAGCCACTGTTTGATGCTTTTCACAATTATGTTCAAAAACATAGAAGAAAAGACTATTTATAATTTCTAATATCTAGTTTTACATTTTAGTTTTCACTAAAAGCCGAATACTAATTTTACGTTTACATTGTATCATGTATTTTGATTTATGTATCCTTAATGTTATACACCCATAGGAGTGGTGCACTTATTATAATAGGAAAAAAGAGAGAGAGAGAGAGAGAGAGAGAGAGAGCACCATACGGCCTTTCTCTCATGAAAAAAACGTGTAGAGGTGAGACTGCTAGCGATATCTCTCTCTCGGTTATAGGGTAGATTAAGATTTACTTAACTTGAAAGATATTGGGACCGATAAAGGTCCAGAACTTAGATGGTCTTTCGCCAAGAACGGATCAATCATTGTCGCGACTTAGAATTATTTTTGACTATTCCCATTTTTGTAGCCTTTCGATTTTGCATTTGCTTTGTATAATTTTATAGTTTATTAAATATGTTATTCTTATATTTAATTATGTGTCATCCTTGAGTACGACCGTCACTTTGTCACGACCTCGCTAACCCTCCCACTCGATTACGGCATAGACCATCCCTGACAAAAAAGCCGATAAGTGGGGAAAAGCTCGGCGCTCTACCCCCTCGGTTCACGTTATTTTACAATCGGTTCACCAATGGCCAACCGGTCTTCATTCTCTGAACACTGGGAGTTCGGTTGTGGGTTCGCGCCTCGGACGCGTGGAGTGTTCCGGGTTTTCTCCATGTCTGTAAGGCCTAAATAGGGGCCAGTTTCCTTTAAAAAGACCTCCCGGAAGGCATCGTTCAAGTGTTGCGTTGCCATAACTTAAACAGCAACCAAACAATTATTTTACAATCTTTGAAAAACACTGGAAGTAAATGTGAGCAAGAACGATGAGAGAACATACTACCACTTTCCAGGAGGCTTAGTGTAATTACGTTCAAATTTTTAAATAAATGATATTAAATAAACTTACAAATTTTATCAGTCTAATATACCGCCAAATAGCCTATAGGCTTGTAAAAAAAAAGTAAATCGTAAAAGATATAGCATTTTTAAGTTTTCGATAGCCCAAACTGCTGTACCTTTATGCTATATGCTTTATTCCATACAGATCGTGGCTGTAAGTAGATCAATTTGATAACCATGATTGTTCTTCACTAGGAATACGTCTAAGTGGCAAGAGGCTACGTAAGCAAATCAATGGTACGATGCGTTACGTATGAAATGAGTTGATTTGTTTACTTAGTTGCTTTTCCAGATGGGGTTCAAACTGTCTTGCGTAAACGTACCTGATCAAGCAAACACCAAAATTACTTTGTTTCTGTTCAAACCTTAACTTTTATTAACTTTTAAGCCTAGCAAATTCGAGAAGAATTTGCTAGGCTTAAAAGTTACTAAAAGTTACTAAAATTCTACTTTATTATACGCAATTTCTGATAACGAACTTAATGGCGACGCAATAGAGTCACACCGTTCATAGTTTGCCATTCAATTACGATCGTCACTGCCCCAAATAAGCGGCACAAATTTCTATTAAATACCTCGACTTACGCTACCCCGACTTACGCGAACCCGGAGTTACGCGATTTTCAAATCTCGTCGATTCGTCGTTTCTTTGAGCACCAGGCAACTCTTGATTACTCATTCCCTCCACACTATTGTTCAACTTACATGTTCGGACGTATCGCGCGGAATCGACACATATCTATAATTTATTTAGTGTTATTTATTTCTGTGTTTGTTATATCTACGGAGACTCGAGAGACTCTATGTGGCGATTTCTTGTAACAATGAACGAATCAAAAGACGAGATAAGATTAACGAGAACATTTATTAGCTTACATACATCCGACTTGGATTTTACACACATTGAGAAATTATACCCCGACTTACGCGAATTCGACTTACGCTGTTATCGCGCGGTCCCACCTATCGCGTAAGTTCGGGGTATTATTGTACATCGATTTGTTTCTGTTCTCTGCGTTTTGGACCAAATAAACGTCTACCCCAATTAACGGACGGCCCGATTAAGCGGAATCAACCGTAATTTTTATATAACAATTTTAAGAAACCCTATTCTAAAACTCGAAATCCGGTATTGTGACTGTCACAATAAGCAAATTACTCCATTATAATTATCGTATCCGGTTCTATTTGAAGCTTATAATAAAATTTATTTTGAAATTTAGTATAAAAACTTTTTTAACTTAAATTAAAATGTGTCTACTAGTTGTATTTTTAATTTTTTTTTTTAAATTGGAAGTAAAGATAAAATTTTATTTTCCTATATTTAGGAAGCAACTGCCGAAATGCATCTATTACGAAATAGGAAGAACGTTCTTCCGAGATCATTAACATCGTTTCCTTCAATTCACGTAACAGGAAGAAAGTTTCGGCGAATTATCCTAAATATAAATTATAAATATAAATGTCATTTATTTATGTATTATGAGAAATAATTTTATATCATTTTTTTAAAATAATTACTTAATATATTAATAAATACTGATTATTACGAGCAAGTCAGTACTGTATTTATTAATTTAATAATACAGTAAATACTGATTTTCCGACTCAGACAACGATTTTTCGGGCCTCAGAGGGACCCCGCAATTTCAAATTTCTAATAAAATTTGATTAAAAACTTTTCTTTTGCAAATATTAATTTAAAAAAAAAACACGATTTCTCTTGTGTTATATTCACAAGAGAATGAATAAAAATATAAATTTTTAAGTATAAAAGTATGTACTGCCAAAAACTGTACTATAAACATCCAATAAAGATGTTTATATTACAGTTTTTGACGAAATAAATACAGTATTATAAACTAATTTCTTTAATGTCATTTGCATGAAATTAATATTATATTAGTATATTTAATTTCAAATTAATTCGATAAAACTAAAGTAAATGTTTAAATTTTTATACAAAATTTCAAAATCATTTTTTTTTCTTTTAAATGATAAAACCGAAATAGAATTCGTGAAACCTCTGATTAGAAAATGAAAGTAAAAGTTGTAACGTTGAATAGAGAAACTGTTTCTGACCAATAACAAGCGTAGTTTAATGTATGACGTATTATACAATAAGATTTACAAGTATTCTATGTATATATATAGGTCTACATACACAGATATAGGAATATATACACGTGTGTGCGTCTTGAAACTAATCAGAAAATAAAAAGTGTGCTATAAGTTATATTCTCCACATTAAATATTTGCATTTAGCAGTCGAAAAAGAAATAAAAAAAAAAAGGTAAATTAATTAATTTATTCGTTCTATTTAGTTCTGATTACTATATAATTTTATATATAACATTTATATAAATATAATATTTTAAATTATTATTAACTTAACATTTATTAAATTATGCATACCGTATATATGGAAAGTTTATAAGATATAGATACAATCATATTAATAATAAGAGAAATTTGAATTATTTTTACAATTAATATAAATAATTTTTTATAATAATAATATATTTTTTTAAATCATAAACGTAGATAAATGTTTTTCTCCCAGTTTAAGATAATTAGGGAAACAGGGGCGGGATGGGATAGCTAACAAAGAAGTTAAAATTATGTCAAAAATAAAAGAAAAATACAAAAATATTACATTATATCCTTTATTTATTATATTTGGCACATAATTATTTAAATTAGATTAAAAAAAATCAATCATTTTGTATGAAAAATAAATCATTAAAAAAAAGCTTGTCCATATCCCGTTCCGCCCCGCACTCGGAGCAGAATGGGGTATGAGATTAGTGCTCAAATATTAGAAAAAAAATATTAGTTTTGTTGCTTACAAAACTCGCAAACCAGCACGGAATCGTCATCGTCGCTGTCAAAACGCGCACAAGACATATGAGCCCATTTTTTTACATGCGACACATAAACACCAACCCTCAATCGACTGTGAGTAAGACTCGATGCAGTAAAGGCAAGTCGTATCATCATCTTCTTCCGAGTAATCGTCCCCTTGTTCTTTTTTACTAGACTTTGTTTTTTTTTTCTTTTTCCTTTACCTTTTCTTTTTACTTTTCCTTTACGGGAAACCGTCCCAATGTGCCCACCCGTTGTGCCCCAAAGTATACATGGTATGCTTCTAAAAATCAAGTGGAGAAAAAAGTTTGTTTGCTTTTTGCGTTATTTCATTCTAAAAATACAAACAAACAAATCTTTAATAAACTAGACTATATAAATTTGGTTAAATTATAAAATATACCATATATTTTTATTATTTAATGTTGATACACTTGTAATTTCATGAAAAAATCACGACGCAAGGTTTTATTGGTCAACGATAAAGCGAATCTCGGTAACCAAGTATTCACACTGACGTGTTGTCGCAGTCTGAGTGTAGGACAGGGAACGAACCAATTCCCTCATCTCTCTTTATATGTAAATCGTTTTTCCCTTTCCGCCCAGAGTTCCCCTACATAACTCGGAAAGTTCATTCTTCTGAAGTTTTTTTTAACATTTATTTCAAGTGTTCTTTCAATTTTGACTTCTAACGCTTTGAAAACGATGATTATAATTTCACTTAATGTATATCTGTACATTTTAAAATTGTTCTCTATTTTATTTACGAAAGACGTCTTCAGATCTGGACTTTCCGAGTGTCCTGTTTTGACGTCCAAAGGGCGCTCGCTTACTTTACGCATGGCGTGTTTTGGGCCGAATTGAATTTTATTATGCAGTTCGACAGGTCGCACGTTCAGGATCGTCTCAAGGAAATTAGTAGAATTAAAAGAATTGCAACAAATTTAGACTACAAAACCGCCACAATTGAATGCCCGGTCAAAAGTTACAGAGAACATAAAGGCAAAAAAGTTACTAAAGTAAATGCAATTAACAAATTCACATACAATAAACATATAGGAGGAGTGATGAGTGAATTGGTTACTTATAAAAACTCAAAAATGGTCTATAAAAGAGCGCCCAATGTCTATAGCTTATTAAGGAATGATAAAGACAGCGTAAAAATGGAAGAGAATTTAGATATAAACAAAAACAAAAATTTAAAATATAGAAAAAGAAAATTTAAAATATTAAAAATTTAAGATGCAGTTTAGAAAGCGAAACGATACTTGAAACATTATCAAAATGAGCGTGGGTGTCATCGTCACCGATTAAACGCGATCAGAGTCTAAAGGAAGGTGTCGAATAGACCATCTCTAGCCAACCTTTCTCGCGCCCTAAACGTAGGATCAGACCGAAACCGAAAACAACTCTCGAAGACAACCTAAAGTTCTGAACTTAAGGACTATTGCTAAATTAATGTAAGCATTTTCGACAAGAATAAACGGTTTATTTTGAAACACTTGTCTTTTGCTGCCTTCTCAAAACCGCCACCCACATGCGAGTAGACCTTAGACCATCCCGACGGTAGGGAATTAAAACTCTTTCTCCCCCAAATTGGCGTCCTTACATTGGTGTCCGAGAAGAGGGATTTTAAGTCTCCAATCTCCACCAGGTCGGCGATCTTACATGTGAGCGTAAGCAGAAGAATCCTGGCGGTATGTCTGCGAGAACACAGATACAACGTTGATAAAGGGCACAACAATACAATATTAGCGATTATGGCACAGACAGAAGGAGCGATTGTAAAATGGGATGAAGCGAAAGTCATTAAAACGGTCCATTCTCTATCCATTGCGTTGGGAATGGAAAAGATGGAAATATATAAAAGTAAAATGAAAAACCGTTGCCTAAATGCCAAGGATGCTAATGCCCTTCCAACAGTGTGGAAGTATATGATAGAAAAAAGCATGGGACTTAAAAACCCTTAAAGCTTGTAATAGTTATACTTGCCCCCACCAGTGGACGAGTGGTCTCCGTTGCCGCTCATTGTAGTGGTAACCAGACACTAAAGATTGGGAGGTTCGTCGTGGGTTCGCGCCACGGTCGGACAGGCTGGCTGCTTGGAGTTTTCCGGGTTTTCTCCTTGCCTATAACGACTGAATAGGAGGCCAGTTCCCCATAAAAGTCCTCCCGGAAGGCATTTATTTCCCACGCGTACGTATGGCTGTTCGATACAGCCGGCTAATCGGTCGCCTAGCGATCATACACAAGTCTACTCGGAGAAAGAGCCTACATTGAGCTAAAATCTCCATATAAACACCATCGAAGAAGAAGAAAGAAAAAAAGAAAGAATAGTTATACTTAGCCTTGTTTACTATTTTTTTATTTATGTTATTTTTATTGATATTTATTTATTGTATTTATTTATTTTTTCATTAATTTAATATACACTATTATCGTAAATCTTTTAAATTTAAAAAAAATGGTGTTTGTAAGGGAAAAACAATTTCAATTTGTAAGTAGCCTATAATTGTACATTAACTAAGTTTTGCTTTATTTTATTTAAAGTAACAACATTGGGCATTTTAATGTTCAGTGATGTTTTCTTAGATATTTTATAAAGTCAATTATTTTCTAGGTTCTTAAGAAATGACTCTGTTAAAATATCCTCTACCCGAATTGGATCATACAATCGAGGAGATAAAAAGAGTTTTAAAACTCGTTTTAAATCGGGAAGAATTTGAAAAATTTTCAAATAATCTTCGAGAAAAGAAAGGGAAACTGAAGAAATATGACGAAGCGTTTAAAAAAGAAATCGAAAACAAAGACAACTGGGCCACAGAAATATTTAGGCATCAGCTACTCTCACTTCGTTATCCAATACCCGTATCTACAGCCTTGCCTATAATTATGAAATCGTCCACATTGCATACAGATCAATTTTCTCATTCGGCTGCTTTGCTGTGGTCGGTAGGCAAGATTATGTTGAACACAAATGAATTTATTAAGCAACTTCAAGGCAATGATTTGGAAGATACTCAACAATCAGAAATTTTTTCGACTGTTAGAATTCCTCTCCGAGACACGGACAATATAAAAGTTTATAAAGGTAGTAGGCACGCTGTTCTTTTATACAAAGGTTCTGCATTTCAAATTGATATTTTAACTGATGACGGAGAATTAGTCTCGATTCAAGATATTTATGATCAAATTATTAGTATTTCGTTATACGATGGCCCATTTTATCAAGAAATCTGCAATTACACAGCTTATGATCGAAACGTATGGAGCGATATACGAACTCGTCTTTTAGAAGGTAACTATATTTTTTAAAATAAAATCTATTTTACGGTAATTGCATTATATTTTACACTTTTAAAACTTAAAAAAATCATCAGATTACTTACATAAAATACACTCATATCCAGGCCCGCCTTTGGTACGTGCGAGGCCCAGGGCCAAGAAAAGCTTGGAGGCCTCCTTAAGGAATTCGTAATGGAGGGTTAATGTTCATATATTTTTTCAATTAGCTTTTTCTGCTAACTAAAGTTGATTCTAATTTCATTTCTTAATTTAAGTTGACAGAAAAACGTGTTTCATATTGTTACTTTTGATTGATTACTGTTTATAATAATTTTTATTATTTGTTGCTCTATTCAATTTTGTGTATTTTCGGGGTCTCGAATGTTAGGAGGCTCTCAATGTCTGGAGATCCCTGGTCCTAGGCCCGGTAGGCCCACACCTAAAGACGGGCCTGCCCATATATGAAAATTGACACGAATACAACAACATCAACTCTCAAAGTATCGATGTAAAATACTTTAGAAAATAACGAGTTCATATAAAATAGTTTAAAATGAAAATAGATTTATAGTTACTTTAGTTTTTTGTAAATTATTTATTTTATTTTAAGGCGATTCACAAAAATCGTTGGACATTATGGAGAGAGCTATAGTGACTGTAGCTGTCGAAGAGATCGACATGCCAGACGGAATGCAAAATGCCATGGATTATATAAGACTTGGAGGAGACGAAGAAATTAGTTGTATGAGATATTACGATAAAATTTTAAACGTTATAGTCTTTAAAAACGGCAAATATGGCTTGTTATTTGAACATTCTGCAGTGGATGGATTGATAGTCGCCATGATGGCAAAATTATTGCATACCATTTGTGAAACACTTATAATCGATAGAACTGTATTCAAACAACGTACTGTCAACATAATCGATTTTAAAATCCGAGAAAATATTTCTAAAGTACCTCTTCAATATAATCATTCAATGAGTACATTCGAATATCGCTCGTATCCGGATATCTTTAAAATACTTAGAGAAGAGCGAATTTACTTTCCATGGATTAATTATTCATTGCAATTGGCTATACTCAAAACTTTTGGCAATTTAAAATATCTTATGGTCACTCCAACGCACGTTCGTCACTTTAAACACGGACGAAGCGATCCGACTTATTCGATAACGATAAATTCAAATAAATTATTGAATTATATGTTAAATAACGAGGATAATACTAATGTTTTAATTCAGTTCGTTGCTGCTTTAGAGGAGCACAGGAAAATGGTCAAATTTACCAAAAATGGCAAAGGAATTGGCCCTCATATAGCTCAAATCAGAAAAATGTTGAAAGAAGACGGCAATGGATTGACTTCGTGTCTAGAAAAATTTGCAAAACCGCATATATACCTTACTGGCTCTGAATTATTAGAAGAAGTCGAATGTGGAGTTGGTAATGTATATGCTTCGGATCAAATTGTAGTTGGTTATGTGGGAAAAAGAGACAGAATAATAATTATTATGTCTGCTACTGGAATATTTGTCGAAAAACTAAATACCCTGAAAGAAAACTTCCAAAAATCATTACATTTAATGTTGAATATTGCATCCCGTGCTGCGATTGCATCTCAAATGAATGCTTTATACTTGTTCAGATCAAATAATCCTTTTGATATAATTCCCAAAAAGAAATTTTCTATCGCTGTTCACGGAGGAGCCGGAGAAGAGTTATTACTTCAACAAGACGTTATAGAAGTTATAAAATTTTCTCTTCGAATAGCTGTAGTTGTTGGTGTCAGCATGCTTAATAACGGCAAAAGTAGTGTAGATGCGGTAGAAGCTGCAGTCGCAGCATTAGAAAACTGCTTTTTATTTAATGCTGGACGAGGTGCTGTTTATAATTATGATGGTGCTCACGAATTGGAAGCTTCGATAATAGATGGAAAATCCCAAAATTCTGGTTCTGTTGCATGTATTACTGACATAAAAAATCCTATAAAAGCTGCTAGACTTATTATGGAAAAGTCATCTCATGCTTTAATTTCAGGTAAATTCCTATTTTTTTAATTAATATATTTTTTATTACTTTATGAAATTTGTATTTAAGAGATATTTTATGACTTATAGACGTATACTGTATACTATTAATATATTATTTTTAAAATTACTTTCTTTATTTTAAATTAAATTAAATTTTAAGTCAATTTAAGTAATCTTTTCATGAAAGTGCTGCAAATTTTTATATTGAACTATATTAATATGTATTTCTGATTACTTTATATACAATATTTTGTCCTATACAGCATAATCCTATGCGGCGTTCTTGAAATTTTAAAATAGAAGTTTCCATACTCTTAATATATCATGAAGTTTTGGATTATATGAAGCCTTTTACTGTCATGCTTAATTGAAATTATTTAATTATACATTTTCTTTCCTGTTACTTCTATTTGCTTTAGGTCTGCTAGTTTACGCCCATCAACATCCGTTGCGATACCAGACTTATTAAACACAGAATAGGAAATATTGCCCGATTAGAAAATCAACATTTATTGGTTTATATTATCTGGAGAATGCATTTCGAACCTTCTTGTTCCTCATCAGCCCCTATACAAGTTGTCAGTAACTGTACATCTTTTTACACAAATGAATACACATAGATAAGAATTCCACTTACACTTTTTGATGATGATCTTATCCATTTTTTAAAACAGCCGTCAAGGTTTTTACCATACAACAAACAGATGCAGAATAATAATTATTCTGCATTTGTTTGCATTTCTCCACTAGAATTACATTTTCCGCATTTAATCATCTTCAGTTCCAAAGTGCATTTTACAGCTCCACTTCCTTTCACCCTTGTTTTTTTCCTTTCCTTAATTGTATGTTTTCTTTCTGGTGTTTAAAATAGGGTACTAAAAACTGTGTAATTATTATTAATTTTTTCTCTTTTAATCTGTAATTTTTTCTATTAACTGTTTCTGTAATTTTTTCCTCACAAAAATTTCACGCATATTTGTTTGTGTGTTTATATTTAAAAATTGTTTCCGGTTAATAAAAATAATGATATTTTGCCTGTATGCATTTTTAATTATCGATTAATTCTCAATTTAGATGATGATAGAATATTTAAACTCAAATACGATAGAAAGGCAAACGTGTAATTGTTTGTTTTTCATATTTCTATTTATTTATTCTCAGTATAACTATCATCATATTCTGTTTTATCTATTTTTATGCAAGAAAATTTTCATAAAATAAATATTTATATCTATTTGTTGGGTTGCAATTTGAAAAACTTGTAAATTCCCACTGTTGTCCTTCTGTCTGTCTTTCCTTAATTTCAAGAACAGAGTTGGATAGTTAAAGACGAGACCAGATATGAAAAGCTTATAGGCACGAGGCCCAGATTAACTATATACAGTATATATATGAACTTCCGATGCAAACTGGGAGTTGCATTATTTCAATTTAAAAATATTCCTTCAAAAGGAGTTAGATGACTGGCACAACTCCATTTCTAACGGAAAAGTATGAGATACAGGGGCAAGCCACTACTAGTTTGAGGTGGCGAATTCCCTCCACCTCAAACTATTAATGGCTTGCCTTTGTATTTTAAATTAAATTAATTAAAAACATGATTAAAAAGTTGCAGCTCGACATTGTGATCATGTTACAATAAATAATTGTTGGTTGTTTATACATTTCATGTACAGTATAGACAACATAGCATTTATTGTTCAGATAACAAACAATTGCCAAAAATTTTTGTTATTTTAATTAGAAAATTAATCAATAAACGAAACAAATAATGTAATTTATAAATTAAATTAAATATTTAAATGTTAATATGTATTTTTTCCCTTTTAAATAGGTACACTGGACAAATCCATTTGTATTGATAACAATATATGTCAAGTGAAAAATAATTATTTCGATACTGATATTAGATACAAACAACTAATGATGATTAAATCGAAATTGCAGAGTTTCTCTGTAAATCATCCTCAGACAGTTGGAGCTGTTGCAAAGGATGCAGATGGCAATTTGGCAGCTGCTTCTTCGACTGGAGGAATAGTTAACAAATTAAAAGGTAGAATAGGAGATACTGCAATTGTTGGAGCCGGAGTGTATGCAGATCAAAATATTGCGCTGGCGTGCACTGGAGATGGAGAAACTTTTCTCAGAAAATCCATTGCTAATAAAATTGCCATGCTTTGCAAGTATATGAATTTTTCTTTACAAGATGCTTCTCAAGTAGTTATTCAAGATGAACTGCAAAGTTCCTATGGTGGAGTTATAGGCGTTGACTCAAAAGGAAATGTCAGCGTAGAAAGTAATGCCAAAGTTATGTTTGCAGCATCTTATAATGGAGATAAGTTTGATGTTAAAGTCAGAAGTAAAAATACTGATGCGCATGAATGGATTATCTTTGAAAATGATCGTATTGTTGCTTATCTACACTCTTCTCCCTGTACTACTGGTGTTACTATACTACGGGCAAAATCTGAATTCGTTTATGATATTTTTGCACTTCCAATACACGAATTTGTTAAAATAATGTTGGATATTCAACATGTATCTAATCTTCTTTGTGATCGACTCGGTGTACAACGGTGTGCATTGATTGCGGAACCACAGGATGGTCAGTCAACAAAAATTCTTCTAATTCCGCTTCACGGTCTCTCCGATGCCTGGAAACCATGTATCTGTTCAGAACCAGAGTTTAATTCTTGCTATCCAGGTTACTGTACTTCTAAAAATGGACCTAGAGCTTCTGATGACGAACTGAACAAAATTCAAAATAAAATAAGAAATAAATTAGATTCGCAGGAATTAAATTTTAAATTTTATGGAGATGCAAACGACGACAATCTTTTTGCAAAAATTGTAAGAGGTGACGAGAAAGCCCAGTGGAGAGTATGGGAAGATGAAGATCACGTTGCTTTCCTAACTCCATTTCCAAATACACCTGGTTTCACAGTTTTAGTTCCAAGAAAACATTTGGACAGTAATATTTTTGCATTAGATAAACCGGATTTTGAAAAATTAATGGTAGCAACTCACAAAGTTTCTAATTTATTGATGAAGGCTCTGGAAATTAAGTCATGTGCTATGATATTTGAAGGATGTGAAATAGATTACGCTCACGTAAAACTGATTCCTTTATTAAATGGAGAGAAAGAAACAGAAAAATCGAAAACAAAAGAGTTTGAAGTCAATTATTCGGGGCATGTATCATCTCAGGATGGTCCAAAAGCACATAATGATGATTTGAATGTAGTTTACAAAAAAATTATTTCGATAGTTGCTCCAGCCTCATGGAAAAATCCGGAGCAGCACTCTATTACCGCAATTACTCATCCTTGGTATTCAGCAATTTTTAAACTCCAGAATACACTTTATCATTCAACTGTTAGTTTTTTTCATCAATATAATAACTATTATTATGCTCTTACTCCAATGACTACGGATACAATATCGTCACCCATGGGATTAGGGTCTGATTCAGATCCTGTGAATATAAATTTAATGAATCAAAATGTTTATTTGGCTGATTCAATGCAGTTTTGTTTAGAATATTTTCTTAGATTGCAAGATAATCTTCCAGGAACTTATTATATCTCGCCAAGTTTTCGTGGAGAAAACCCAGATAACAGTCATCTCAATCAATTTTATCATATCGAATGCGAACTATGTGGTTCTATGGACGATGCTATTTGTATAGCTGAACAATATATTTATTACATCACTAAAAACATGTTTAACAAAAATAAAGAAATAATCCTCAAATTATCAGGAAGCATTGCTCATATTGAAGATATGTTGAAAAGATATGAAATTAAAAAATGTTTTCCAAGAATCACTTTAGACGAAGCACTGAAAGAATTGCCTTCCACCGATTGTTTTGAATTTGTGGAAGAAACAAGACCGGAGTTAGGGAGGAAATTGACAAGAAAAGGCGAACAGGTTTTGATAAATAAATATCATGGCATCGTTTGGTTAACAGAGATGGATCATTTGAGTGTTCCTTTCTATCAAGCTTATGTTGAAGGGACAAATTTCCGTAAGGCTAAAGCAGCAGATCTCCTTATTGGAATCGGAGAATCACTGGGTCTCGGAGAGCGACACGAAACCGCTAAAGAAGTGAAAGATGCCTTGACACATCATCAAGTTTCGGAAGAATCGTACAGGTGGTACATAAATATGAGACAAGTAAAACCTTTAAAAACGAGCGGATGGGGTTTAGGCTCAGAAAGGTATTTATGTTGGCTTTTGAACCACCATGATGTCAGAGATATGCAAATTATTCCTCGATTAAAGAACCAGAAATTTCTACCGTAGTTCAAAATCCAGTTAAAAACTAAATAACTTTTTACACACGACATATTTTACAAGTCGAAATGGTTCGACTAATTTCTTTGTTATATAGTCCTATATTTTGTTATTACTTTTTCATAATTATTATAAAATCCATGTTTAATTTTCTTTCAAGTTATGTTTTCAATGTGAATTTAACAAATGTATTTTGTCCATAAAGTTCTAAAATTGAGTCGTAGATATTTTATATTGTAGGTGGTAATAAAATTAAATAAACAAATGTTTATGAGGTCTTACTTTTTATGCAATACAGATTTATAGAAGCAGATTACGAAAGAAAACATACTTACGTGAGTTGTATAGGCTACCTACATTCATTTATATTAAAAATTAATATGTCTACATTAAGAAATCCGGTAACGAGTCGCTTAACTTTCTCGGCACAATTTGATAAGAAATTTAAGATAGGAAATAAATGATATCACAGTTTTTCTATGCACGACGCTAATGACGTCATCGGTACTTATTTTGATGTATCAGTGACGACATTATGACGATTGTGACGTATCGAAATAGATATCATTACTTTTTTATTCTTTCCGCCCGAAGATACTAAAAGGTGTGAAGTATATAGTTGATAATAGTTAGCCAACGAAGACGAATACACCGAATAAAGAACCACAACATCTCCGTCCTTACTTTACGAGGGGGCCAGCCGAAAGACCTAATGGCCGAGCGGATAAAATCGTTAACACTCCTGGTAATCTTTTATCTCACACGATATTACTGTATTGCACTACTTTCATTTATATGAAATCTTTTAAAGTATTGTTTCTTCAGTTTTTTTTTCGGCCTATTAGACGGGACGTTAATTTAATTCTACTTTTCTACGGAACGACACCGTCTTGCAAAAATCAGCCAATCATCGAAGATACATGTAAAGACGTCGAAACTAATGAGAGACGTTCTTTTTATGTTTACTTAGGATTGTTCGGAAATACTAACCCGTGAGAGAAGCGATATCGGTAACAGACGTCATTGATATGGGTTACCGATCGATACATTTTGAGCACAATGTTAAACTTCCGATTAAACAATCTGGTGAATTAGCCAAACAACCACAATTACGACGAATTAATTGCTATATCTCGACAATTTCCTCAAAGTTTTTTGAAATGTATAATTTTACACTTTCAGAAAGTGTCTGACTTCGAATAACAACCCTCATTCACCTTCATCCGTTCGACGCCATTTTGGTTATTAAGTAAATATGCCTCCAGAGCAGGGCCGGATTAACCCACTTTGGGGCCCTAGACATTTTCTTCTTCCGGGTTCCCTCCCGGCTCTTTCAATTAATAAATCTTGTTACTATTATTTCTATTATATTTCATACGGANATATTACTGTATTGCACTACTTTCATTTATATGAAATCTTTTAAAGTATTGTTTCTTCAGTTTTTTTTTCGGCCTATTAGACGGGACGTTAATTTAATTCTACTTTTCTACGGAACGACACCGTCTTGCAAAAATCAGCCAATCATCGAAGATACATGTAAAGACGTCGAAACTAATGAGAGACGTTCTTTTTATGTTTACTTAGGATTGTTCGGAAATACTAACCCGTGAGAGAAGCGATATCGGTAACAGACGTCATTGATATGGGTTACCGATCGATACATTTTGAGCACAATGTTAAACTTCCGATTAAACAATCTGGTGAATTAGCCAAACAACCACAATTACGACGAATTAATTGCTATATCTCGACAATTTCCTCAAAGTTTTTTGAAATGTATAATTTTACACTTTCAGAAAGTGTCTGACTTCGAATAACAACCCTCATTCACCTTCATCCGTTCGACGCCATTTTGGTTATTAAGTAAATATGCCTCCAGAGCAGGGCCGGATTAACCCACTTTGGGGCCCTAGACATTTTCTTCTTCCGGGTCCCCTCCCGGCTCTTTCAATTAATAAATCTTGTTACTATTATTTCTATTAAATTTCATACGGACACTGCAGCTGCTTTATAAAAAATAAAAGCAAAATTATTTAACAATATTTCACAGGATTTAAGAATACATATAGTTAATATTATTCTTATCGCTATAAAGAATATTCTAGATTATTGGGAGTTTTACTTTCAATAAGAAGAAACATAAGAATACGAGGGTTGTTCAAAAAGTTTCCGAACTTTATTTATTACAAAAAAAAAATACTACACATACAATTTATTTGTCAGGGTCCCCTTCAAAGTAGTCTCCTCCGTAACATATACACTTATTTCCACTTTTTTACGGTGTTTCCACTTTTTGAACCATCTTGGAACGCTTTTTCCGGAATGCTCATAAGCTCCTCCGTCGTTTTTTTTTATCTCTGGAATGGTGGCAAATCTTTTTTTATTTGAGCGTGTTTTTTAGTTTGTTGGAGAACACGAAAAAGTCGCATGGGGCCAGGTCAGGTGAGTAGGGTGGGTGTGGAAGCACAGCGGTCTTGTTTTTGTCCAAAAACTCGTGTTCTGAGGGACAAATGAGCCGGTGCGTTGTCGTGGTGAAAAAACAACTTGCCGCTCCTCCAAAGTTCGGGCCGTTCTCGCCTGATTTTGTCTCTTAGGGTGCGACTATGCAGACGCGAATTTAGAGCGAGCGAGAGGTTGCGAGCGATTTAGTTTTCGCAAAGAATATCCATGCACAAACGAGAAGCGAGAAATAACGCTGGCAAGAGCGAATTTCTGGTTCTCGCACATATCTGACAAGTTTTCATATTTATCGCGTCTCGCCACATATTCTCGCTCACTCGGAAAATTCGCTCGCTCTCGTATGCATAGTCGCACCCTTAAGCCTGGTACCCACATGCGGCAACGAACGACGGAAACGGTCGACGGACCGGCAAAATGACGTCACTTTTGCCGTCGACGTCGACGGAATACGAAGTTGAAAATTTTCGACTTTTGCCGCGACGGAAAGCGGCACGGTAAAAATTAGACAAATAGGNTTGGGAGTTTTACTTTCAATAAGAAGAAACATAAGAATACGAGGGTTGTTCAAAAAGTTCCCGAACTTTATTTATTACAAAAAAAAAAAAAAATACTACACATACAATTTATTTGTCAGGGTCCCCTTCAAAGTAGTCTCCTCCGTAACATATACACTTATTTCAACGGTGTTTCCACTTTTTGAACCATCTTGGAACGCTTTTTCCGGAATGCTCATAAGCTCCTCCGTCGTTTTTTTTTCTATCTCTGGAATGGTGGCAAATCTTTTTTTATTTGATCGTGTTTTTTAGTTTGTTGGAGAACACGAAAAGAGTGAGGTCAGGTGAGTAGGGTGGGTGGGGAAGCACAGCGGTCTTGTTTTTCTCCAAAAACTCGTGTTCTGAGGGACAAATGAGCCGATGCGTTGTCGTGGTGAAAAAACAACTTGCCGCTCCTCCAAAGTTCGGGCCGTTCTCGCCTGATTTTGTCTCTTAAGCCTGGTACCCACATGCGGCAACGAACGACGGAAACGGTCGACGGACCGGCAAAATGACGTCACTTTTGCCGTCGACGTCGACGGAATACGAAGTTGAAAATTTTCGACTTTTGCCGCGACGGAAAGCGGCACGGTTTAAATTAGACCAATAGGAAGACCGTTTAGTAATGTCGTCATAAAGATCACGTGGGACGATAGCATTTGAACTATGGCGGTCGGCAAGCTAAAAAGCTTTATTTGCACCCTAATACGCTAATATATTTCATTTATACTCTATATTACTATCCGATTTAAACGTTAATGTCAAATAGACTTACTTACTGCGTAAAGTATTGGGAATGGAGTAAGCGTAATTCGGCGACGAAAGTATTCGATATTCCTAACTTTCGACGATTTAGAATATTTTTCCTATCCAAATTATTCGTTTTTGAGGTTTTTTTTATTTGCGATAATATCGAAGGCAAACTTAAAAAGTTTAATTGATATAACAAAGCAATCCCGATAGACGCCATTTTCGACTACTGGCACGTGGCCTACCCAAGGTCTTAGATAATCTAAGACCTTGTGGCCTACCTACTGTAGTAGCTTGTTTATATTTACGGCTGGCAGATGGCGCGTTTCAATTGTAGGGTAATTTCCGCATGTGAGTACACGCGACACGGAAAGACGACGGAACGGCAACTGTTTCCGTCGTTCGTTGCCGCATGTGAGTACCAGGCTTTAGACGTTTCATAACACCAGGTAGTACTCCGTATTGACTGTCTGGCCTGTAGGTAGGTATTCGTGATGTACAGTACAACCTCCTTTGCATCGAAAAAACAGTCAACATCACCTTAACATTTGAGCGAACTTGTCGAGCTGTTTTGGTGCGGGGGCTGTTTCACCCACCCGTGGAAAGTTTCCGTGAAGGATTTTCCGAGTTTCACACAGAATTTCACAGAACAATGCTGTTCTTTCAAAGAGCTGATTTCCGCGGATCAGAATTTTCGCCGAACCCTACAAACACCACTTCACATAAACGGCCGTAGCTAATCACCAAAACAAGATATCAACAAACGGGTTGAAGGAGACTACTCGGGGAGTTTCCGCGAACACAACGCCTCCAAGCGGATTAAAAAATAACAAACTGGAGGCGCGCTATTCAAAAAGTTAGGGAACTTTTTGAACAACCCACGTACATTTTCTTTAGATTTTAGAATTCACAATAACCATATAAAAAGCAATATATTTTTGTTTATTGTTTATTATATACTGTTGTCCAACAGAAAAGTAAACTATTTTATTTACAAATCTTTTCAAAATAGACAGTTTGATCGGGCCCTTCTAAAAACCGGGCCCTAGACATTTGTCTCATTTGTCTATGCGATGATCCGGCCCTGCCACTTACTGACCACAGGGAGGAAAAGTCAAAAATGAAAATTATTGAAGATATATGTACTGTACAGTGAGCTAATAATCTTCAAAATATGATCTCCTGCATCAATACACCACTGCCAACGCTTTTTCCAATGTTCATACGCCTCCTGGAAGGCGGCAACCGCAAGGCTGTTCAGGCACCCCGTCGAAACCGCTTGGACCGCCTCAATCGTCCCGAAACGATGTCCTTTCAGGCTCTTTTGATACGAAGGAACAAAAAGAAATCGGGGAGCCACATCTGGACTGTAAAGTGGTTGGGGCAATGTTGACACGTTGTGTTTGGCCAGTGTCTCCCTCACAATTAGCAATGTGTGACTGGGAGCATTGTCGTGATGGAGCATCCAGGTATCGGCGATCTTTTATCGGACGCGGCGAATCCTAATCCTCAATTTTTCACTCTTTGGCCACATTTTCTTCGGCTTAGGTCGTTGTCGGACGTCCAGCACGTTGTTCTTCGACGTCTACCGGGCATCTTTATGCCACTCAAAAACACGCGTTTTGGACATGGCTTCGTCATTGTAAGCCTCACGGATCATATCCAAAGTCTCAGTAGCAGATTTGTTCAATTTAACGCTGCTGCAGGAAAAAATCAAACTCGATATTTATTGGACAAACCCTGTATAACTTAATTTATAGCAGAGCCGACCCTACCATAGGGCGAACGGAGCAGACGCTCCAGGCGCTAAGTCCTAGGAGGCGCCTCAGTGGTAAAAAAAATATAAAGGAAAATTTTTTTTTCACTTTTCGATATTTTCGGGGGGCGCCAAAATAGGATCTCGCTCCATCCTAAAACTTGCCTCGGGCCGGCACTGATTTATAGTATAGTGCAGGGGTCTGCAATCTTACAGCGGTGTTGTGCCGAACCTAAGTTATAGTGTTATTTCGGGTGACGACATAATTCTACCAAGTTTTTTATATATAGTATCAAAATTCAAACGGACTTCAAAAATAAATAATTAAAATATAATTTTTGTTAATTTCTATTTAATCAGAGTGTCACTGAAAATCGTCCCGCGTGCCTTAAGTTGCCGACCCCTGTATAGTGCATTGAAATTGTGAAAATGACAGTATTTTGTCCGAAAACTATAAATATATATTTTATTTGCATGTAAATATTTAATAAGCCTATTAAGCAAACTACGGAAAACGAGTTTTGACTACGGTTCTGTGTCTTTACGTAAAGATTTAGACGGCCGGATGGTCGAGCGCAGCCCACGGTTCTAGGGTTCTAAAAAAAGGCCTCGATAAAAGTACTCATAGGGCGGAAAGAGCTAAAAATTTTTTAAAAAGTATAGATTTAACAATTTTTTCTTTTTCTTTTAATTTTTATTTGATTTCTTTTGCAGAAGAAATATTTTTCTCGTAGATTTAAGATGAAATTTATTCAGACAAGAGCTAGAAATAAACAAAATTATCGATGTATCGTAATATATTAATTCTTAATTTAAAACGCGTGATAAATATTTCAATATTACAAAATAGTGTTATAATATTTATTTTTACAAAAGAAAAAAAAAATCATACAATGAAAGTAAAATTCTTAGGTGGCGCTGTAGAGCGGAAAATTCAAATCTAACGTTTTCTTTCTTTTTAGGGGAATGTTTGTTAAGCGGTATTAATTTGCTAAGATGAACGAAAATTGTCTGAATATTATCCTTCCTGACAAAGAAAATGACAGGTATTTAGATTACTTGCAGTTATAAATAAGTGTTACAATTTTGTAATTAAGAATTGAAAGATAGAAGTTACTTGTTTACTTACATGTGTATGTATAATGTCGGATCTTCCATTAGGCACGTGAAGCGGAAGCCCCGCGTATGGGTGTTTGTAAATTCGAAAATCAGTTGTACTGTTGCAATTGTGTATCAGTTTTTAAATAATTCTTGGGTAGCTATACTTAGACGTTGGTTTATGACGTAAAAGTGTACAGAAGGGCCTCAATCTTCTGTACCTAGGGCCTGGAAAGTCTGTCACTATGTGTGTATATTTATGTATATAAAACCCAAAAGTAACGTCTATCTAATTTGTTTATATTATCTGTAATTATTGTATTTGTTTAAATAAGTAACAAGGTCCATTTTCTATGTAAATAAAATAAGAACTATATATATTTTTGTCACTGTAAAAGTTTTAAACTTTTAAAATTATAGTTTAAGAATGAAGTCTAGGAAATTAAAGGAACAAAGATATTACTGAATTTCTATGTATTTGAACATATATACTATAATTTATATATCAATATTTGAATTTAAGAATTATACTTAGTTCTGCTTAGGGTAGTATTTCCCAATCTGTGGTATGGGGTTCCTCTTGGGTTAAATGAAATACTTTCAAGAATATGCAAAACAAAAAATCTATAATGAATACCAAATGTAATTTTAAATCAGTAGTTTTTCAATTTAAAAGAGCTTATACTTAAGCAATTCAAGTTTTTTAACCCAACTTTCATTTTTTTAGACTTTATGATATCAATAGATTTTTGAAAGTGACTTCAATTACTTTGTTTTTAGTTCTATTGACTAACTTGTTGCTTATGTTATTAAAGTAAATTCCAAGTTAATAATTAAAAATCAATGATAATGGAGAAATTAATTTTTGAATTTCTTTAATAAATGGATATTCATCATTGACAGACAAAGCAACTGTCCTGTAGCCATTTACAACTACATGCCATATATGATAGAGCAGGGGTCGGTAATCTT
Source organism: Centruroides sculpturatus (assembly GCF_000671375.1). Classification (NCBI taxonomy): domain Eukaryota; kingdom Metazoa; phylum Arthropoda; class Arachnida; order Scorpiones; family Buthidae; genus Centruroides; species Centruroides sculpturatus. The sequence goes on from NW_019385587.1 coordinate 202,852, forward strand.
TCAGCGGTGTAGTGTCGAACCTAATTTATACTGGGTGCCAATATGATTCTACCAATTTTGTTATATGTACAGTATTATCGAAATTGATCCGGTTATAATGGACTTAAAAATATACAGTTTTGAAGTTAATTTGTTAATTGAATTATGTTCTTACACATGAAGTGCATGCACAACACGGAGATGGTGATATGGATGTAAACGCATGCATTGTAGTATAAATATACAGATAAGAGATTCGTTTTTACTGTACCATGGCCTCCACTGAATTATGGTTTCCGTTTAAATATGTAATTAATAATTAAAATGTGGCGGTATGCCATGTCTTTGTAAATAGGGGTAGATGTAAGTTTTATTTCTCCTAAATTCCTTTGTCTTTAACATGTTTCTAAAACTTTCTAACCTATTCTTTTTCTATGGGTGGGGGACCTTTGTCCAAGGACAAAGGGAGAAGACAAAAGGGGACATTAAGAAGCCCTGAGGCCATCAGAAAAATGAACAAGACACTTTTGGGGTCAGTGTCCGAGGTGTGCAGACGTAGGAAAGAGCAAGCTAGAGGTTTGTCGCCTAATGGGACAAAGTAAAAGAGAAGGCTTGGAAGTGGTCTGCGAATGGACGAAAATTAGAAGGACACCCAGATTAAGACTTCAAAAACGCTCTCGAATTCTCAAGAGACGGAAACAAGAGGAAGGAAATTGATTCAAGTACCGATATAGAGAAGATCGGAGACTCCCAAGTTTACCCGGGTACCCCCACAAAATCTGTCCTTTATACTTATCTCTTCTCTTCATATCTCTTAATTTCTTCACCCTTCTTCCTTAGCATATAAGCTAGATTAAGGTAGATTTAAGTTAGTTGTAGTATCTCAAACCATAATTTTTTATTGTCGCGAGCACGTGTCTTCTGCTTGTGAAAACATAGAATTTTGTCGGACGGATTCGAACTTGTGCGCGTACTATAGTTTGGGATCAAGTGTTTAGTGTAAACGAACCAGGTGTACGAAGGACTACGTAGCTGTAGTTGAATAAATATCCTGTTTAATTTATGGTTACTTCTTTGTCATCCTTTTTTTGTCCTCCACGCCACCACAAAAATATAATTTTTACTGCATTTCTATTCAGAGTGCCACTGAAAATCGTCCCATGTGCCATAGGTTGCCAACCCCTGCAATAGGGCATACCATATGTGAAAAAGCATTTTTATTGCATATAAATCTGAAAACTAAAGATAGAAATAGACTGAAATTTGAACCAGATTAATGTTTTTATTTATCTTTAGTGGTACCAATTTGAGAAATTGTGCAAACTAAAATAAGCATAGCTGTCACATTAATTATTAATTAGTAATAAGATTATTCCTGTTACTTATATAAGCAGTTTTTTTATGTATGTCCAAAGAAAACATTCTGTTAAACATGAAAAAATTGTTTTCATGTTTAACAGAATTTAAATCGGTTTTAGCTTGCTTTTACTTTATTTCTGAAATATATTGATGAATTTAGAATGCAGATCTGATGATGATTTCCTTGGATAAACTATAGCATTGTGAACACTTGTCATTGTACTTATTGTGTAATAGTTAATTACAAAACAATTTATTATTATACAGTAATACCCGAACTTACGCGATAGGTGGGACCGCGCGATAACAGCGTAAGTCGAATTCGCGTAAGTCGGGGTATAATTTCTCAATTTATGTAAAATCCAAGTCGGATGTATGTAAGCTAATAAATGTTCTCATTAATCTTATCTCGTCTTTTGATTTGTTCATGGTTACAAGAAATCACCACATAGAGTCTCTCAAGTCTCTATAGATATAACAAACACAGAAATAAATAACACAAAATAAATTGTAGCTATGTGTCGATTTCGCACGACACGTCCGAACATGTAAGCTGAACAATAGTGTGGGGAGAGTGAGTAATCAAGAGTTGCGTGCACTCAAACAAAAGACGAATCGATGAGTTTTGAAAATTGCGTAACTCCGGGTTCGTGTAAGTCGGGGTAGCGTAAGTCAAGGTATTACTGTAAATTATTTTAAAATATTAAATTACTTGAAAACTTGTTTGACAAAATTCTTTAACTGTTTATATTTTGGATGTTTAGGCCTTTAGGGTTATGTAAAATTTACCAGTTTCTTTGAAAGCTGCACATGGACAGGAAAAGATTGAATGAAAATTTATGGTTTAAGGATTAAGTTGTTATATCCTATTGAAAAGAAAATTCAGACTCGTCTTATAACAGATAACATTCCAATTTAAAAAATTTTTTTGTTAGGTGATGATTTATGTTAAAGTTAAAATTTTAATTTTAACATCAATCACCATTTAATGAGAAAATTTTTAAAATAGGAAATATTATAAACAGTTGTTGGCAGGGGGACAGCTATATAAAACTACATGTAAACCTATCACCTCAGTAGATAAAAAGCTTGAATATTATACCGAGTAGTATGGATGGAACCAAAAGATTTCATACATTTCATTCATGATATACTTCATATTAGACATATATGTCTATCCATGCAGAAAAATCAAAATTACCTTTAATCCAGAAACTAATAATTTCAATTTGATCTGTTATGTAGTAACACTGAAGAAATTAAAATAGCTTATGCCTTTTCACTATTAGATAAAATTAGCATCTAATTAATTTGTGTGATGACTAGAAGAATGGTATCATGAGATTTTCTTCATTTGATATATTTATTCTTTGAATCTGAGTTGAATTTGAGAGATTGTAATGCTCTCATTAAAAATAACATGATAATATATTATTATTTTGTTTTATGCTCATTACAAAATAAATATTAAACTTTGAATATAATAATTTGATTCTTCTTTTTTATTTCCATTATTAAAATAACATAAATATAACATTAGCTTTTCTTAAGTTCTAAATACCATATTTACTTGCATATAAGATAGGTTTTTATTCATTTATCACAGCTTCAAATTCCTAGGCTGTCCTATATGTGCGAGCGAAAAATTTTGTGTGTTTTTGCAGATAATTTTTGTGAATTGTGTATATTTGCATTTTTTACCTGATACTTACCCTCTTGTATTTAAAAACATAAGTATTTTATTTGGGTCATTTGAATCGTTCTTGTATATTGTCAGTAGTAAAGATGAATAGCAATAGGAAAAACAGTTTTTGAATTGAATTTCAGATTGAAATTACAAAATTATACGGGTGCATGATATAAGTTTTAATCCATTCCCACGTGAAAACAGATGATTATTCAGAAATCAGAATTTGGAAAACTCATAAGCGTAATTGATGGAGAGTGAATTCAACAGTAAAGAATTGGCAAAAAAGGTGCCCAATTGTCTAGCTTTACATGAACAAATTATGTTGTCGATTTTACAGGATTTTTCCTTAAAGTTTAAAATGCCAGTAATTTTTGCGGGACAATGTGTTCATTTACATTAATTTGATATTTTACTTGTGATTAAATGAAATAAAATTAGAATTGTATTAATAAGTCTAATTTTCTTTATTTCGATCTTTAAATTATTAAAGTCTCACTTTGTCTTATATACGAGTAAATACTGTATATTAGTTCTGTCCTGTTGATAACATGCTTATCAATTTCTGGTCCTCATCTATTTTAAAGTGTGCCACTGATGGTTTAAATGGTCACGTGTTTGATTACTATATTTCTACTTTATTCTAATCTCAAACTGTGTTTTTCTAGCTACTTAAATAGCTGGGTAAAAGTAGTTTCATGAATAATAATCTTATACAATCTATTTGCTTTGTTAATCATGTAGTCATATACTGTATACCTTTAAAAATTTACACTATGTTGAAAAAAAGCAAGCCGATGTATTTAAATACAGATTTTCTTGATACAGAAATAATATTTTAATGGTGTTGAATATATTTCAGGTCTAATCCACCAGGGAAAAGAAGATCTTCGGTAAAGTTTATTTTTAATAATCTAAACATTTTTAAAGTAGTAAGGATATAAAAATATATTGATTTATTTTGAAAAAATTTTATAAGTATATTCTTAATGTAATTTAATGTTAAAGATGTTCACAAAATATAAGGTTAGTACTTAAATTACATTTTAAATCTTGCTACAAATATCTGAATAACAAGTATATTTTTAGAAATAATTTTTAATAAATAGAATATTATTATTTATTTCTATTATAGAATTATTACATAGATTTTTTATTAATGTTTTTTTATATGCATGCATGCATACATACACACCCTCACACTTGTGATCTGAAACAGACAACAGGAGACTCAACCCTACAAATCAGCCATTCAGTGACTTTCTCCACACTTTCCTGTCCAGACACACACCTTTTGCTTCAGACACGTTCATGCCTCTTCTAGCACACTTTCCAATTTTTTCTGACTCAACTTGTTTTTTTAAATACTCATCCACTTGTTCCAATTAAGACTTGTTCTCGGTCTTCCCCTACCATGCTTTCTATCCATCCTTCTGATGTATAATCTCTTCAACAATTCTTCTCCTTTCATTCCCTCAAAGTGACCAAACCATCCTAGAACTTATTTACTCATATTTTGAACCACACACTTTCACACGACATTATTTCAGAACTTGTTCTATTTCTCATATAGTCTTTCCTTGTTATGCTCGACACTACTATAAATATCTTATTTGCCATGCAGTGATGTGACGCTTGTGACTTTTCTGCCATACATGAGCAAATACAGACATGACAGCACTCCCTTAAGGTGGACACATGTTAAGGAAATCCTTTGAGAAAAAGCTGTGCAGGCCTGGCCTTGAGGAATTCCTGCTAGTGTGTGGGGAAAAAACTACAGTTTCGGCACAGGCTGCCAGAGTAGAAACGAAAAACCATTTGATTTTCCTGCACAGTTTTGGACTTCGCAGGCCAACCATAACGTTCAGTTGTGAGGCCTCTAAGTAATGAGAACAATGTCTCATGAATGTTTGGAAGAATTATTTTCTATAACCTTATTAACTTTTGTTATTTATAACCTGAAAAATTAATTTTTTAGGTTATAAATTATTTTCAGATCAAAAATTTTTCGAGTAAATTAAAATTATAAAATTAAAATTATAAATAATTTTAATATTTAGAAAACTTCTCAATTCATTTCTTCAGTTTTCATAAAACATCATTTTCTTTTACATTTTATTACAATTTATTGTTTTAATATCCAAATAAATTAAAACATGACAATTTGAAATAATATTTTAACAATATGACAAAGTAAAATAGGGAATTTTTTCTTCTATCTGTCCACCTTTAAATAAAAATAATTCTCTATACGTTGAGAAATAATTTAATAAGTTTTGTAACTTACTATGTTCGATCCAGCCAGTTATATCTGATGGTTTTTCGTCTATAAAATTTAATTCGTGAATTTTTTTGGTAGTAAAATCGACTTGCCATTGATCTTTCACTGATAATTGATGCTTTTTAACAAAATTTATAGCCCAAGATTTCTCTTGAAAAATTAATTTTGTGATCTGAAATAATTCCATTAAAAATTATTCATATGAAAAATTAATTTTGTGATCAGTGCTACCCATACCACTACTACTATTATTTACACCATAGACTTCTATGCACATGTTTTTCCCTCAAGTTTTAATACAATTTGTTTTCAATAAATATCCAAGAACAGCCAGTACATCGTCATCAGATGCATGGCCAACTGACTAACAGAGATTTTCCTCCTTGTGTGGGCGATAGGAAATTCTGAATTTCCTCAAGGCCAGGCCTGCACAGTTATTCCTCAGAGGATTTCCTTAACGTGTGTGGTCACCTTAAATTATACAATCATTTGTACCTCTTTGGGCATATTTTTCTCCCTCATAAATTTATTCATTGCACCTACTATCTACACTCCTGCATTTATTCTTCTGGTGATTTTACCATCTATCCTTCCATTCCCATCATGCTTCCCAAATATACAAATTCATTTACTTGTTCCAGTTGTTCATCACCCAGCTAAATTATGTAATTCTTTTACTCACCTTTGCATTCAAACACAATAGTTTTACTAATATTCACTTTCAGCATATATTCCTCACATGCCTCTTCAAGATTAGATACAAGAATGTGAAGTTTTCCAAGCTTTCTGCTAACAGTACAGTGTCATCTGCATACAACAAATGACAGACTTGTTCATTTCCAATTCTCATTCCATATTCATGTACTTGGGATTTCCTCATGCATGCATTCATGAAAACATTTAACAGTCTAGGGAACATAATATACTCTTGTCTTACGCTCTCCTCAATTGTAAATTTCTCTGACACTTTGCCATCTACATGTAAACTTGCTCTGCTATTTTCATACATTGCTCTCACACATCTAACAAGTACAGATAACCCCCGTATAACACAGGAGCTACGTTCCAAAAAATTGCCATGTTATGCGAATTCGTGTTATACGAAACAAAGAACTAGTGCAAAAAGGGGGGTTAGGTTCCAAAAATTAAAAACCATGCTGTTAAATCCTTATTTAAATCAGATTTATTATTCATTTTTTTCATAGGTAAAATATTTATTATTTAAGTAAATATTTTACCAGAGGATTATTCATCCTATATGATGATCTAAGCATGAACATCATCAACTGGTAATAGTGTTTGGGTGCGTTCGTTAATAGCAGTCGCTCTGCAATGGGAGTGCGCTGCTGTTTGTAGGCATTTTGGAATGACGGTGAAAGAAAGATGATGCTGCCCGCACTATCGATAGTATCGTGATGGAGGAATCTATAATTCTAAAATGTGCTTTTAGAGGCAAGAGAAGGGTCCCAATTGTAAAATTTAACCATTAAATGGATTATTTGCTGAAAGAGCATTCAAAGTAGCCACGAAAACAATTAGAATGCTTGCACTGAGTTATGCGGAGGTATAAAAGAACGCACCCTTGATTACATTTCATGTTGTACGAGGGTTTTACCCAATTCCCGAACCGTGTTACAGTGAATCCGTGCTATAAAAGCACTGTGTTATACAGGGAATGTTCCCAATTCTCAAACCGTGTTAGAGTGAATACGTGCTATAGAAGTGCCGTGTTATACAGCGGGTTACCTGTAATTAGTTTATCTCACTTGATCAGATAATGCCACAATTTCTTCCTATTCATTCTATTATATTCTTTGAAGTCAGCTTCTCAGTTTTGTCAACCAACATTTGCATAAACACTAGTGATGGGATGATTAATCAGAATTGGAAAACTTGGGCATTTTTCGGAAATCTCATCAAGATTTCCGTTTCTTCCACATTTAACAAGAAAATTAATTATTTGTTTCAGTCAAAGATTAAAAATTTTTTAAATTGCGATATTAACAATTAAGTATGAATTATATTTTTCCCAGGATTACTTACATATTTGCACTGTAATGATCATACAAAAAACTTAATATAGGTTTTTAAACAATATCTTGTTGGTCATTTTAAAGAAGATTTATGTTTTATCTTTGTGTTGTATATCATCTATCTCTGGTTGGATATAAGAAAAGGATTAAATTTACCCAAAATTTTTTGTATGGACATTACAGTGTAAAAATTAAGCATTACTTTATTTGAAACTTTCATATTGACAAAGCAGAGTATATGAGGTGGTGTCTGTTGCAGTGGACTTTTCTTTCATGTAGTCGGAGTGATGAGAGATTGTATTCAGTTTGTACTAATTGTCCTCCTTTTAGGGGAGATAGGGTTGCCACCTGGCCTATATTGGCTTGGCTTGACCAACAAATTCAAATCAAGGCTGGCAGTTGACAAAAAATATTTAAGTGTCAGCAGTGTTTATATTTTAATCAAAAAGAATATTATATAAAATTATTTTTAATATTTAGTATGTTTACTTATAATGATAAAATGCTTGAAAAACACCTTAAATACTTTTTTCAGCAACACTTTAAAGGAAAGCTTTTGACCTCTCTTCATAAGTCTGTGTCATGTTTAACAACTGTCTTCTTGAATAGTTTGAATCTTTTTGTTAAACTTGAAAATACAGACCTATGAAAAGGATCAAAAGCTTTTGTTTAATTTAAAGTGTTGCTGAAAAAAGTGTTTAAGGTGTTTTTTCAGGCTAAATTAATTTCAGCTTATATAGAAGTGTTTTTGTTATGATTCACAGATGAATCAGAATTGCACAAATTGCATTTGTTATAAATAAAAATAATTGTTTACAATAAGTATACTGCTATTTTGAGTTTTAAAAATTGATTTTTCAAGATGAGACAGTCTAGATATTCATGGCTCAAGTGAATGAATTCAAAAATTGGTTAACTCTTGATGATGATATGTTTGTTTAGCATATGTTGTATCATTTTTACTGAACTTCATTTAGTATTAAATATGATGGACTTAAAGCATTTACAAGGCATACCAATTGCAAGAAGCATTAAAAATAAGCACATCTCCTTATTTACCATTTCCCTTTTCCCAATCATAGCATCGGCCAATGAAGTAGTTTCCAAAGATGGCAACCCTAAGTGATACAATGGGATAGTTTCTTGAGTAAAAGGGAATTATCTATAATTTATTTAAATTTAGTGTTGCAATATTAACTTTATTTGAAGTAAGAATACAAATTTGCTTTATAGTACATAATAAAAGCATGCATATCCATATATAAATGGAGAAGTTTTGGGTTTCTTTCGAAAGATTGATTCTCAATTTTCCAATTATTTTTCATTTTTAAGCTTAATGTTTATTAATTAATAAATGTGCCGTGCTGGTAATGTAAATTGTTAATTTTTTAAACAAAAATAAACTTTAGAAACTAATTAAAAGAATTGAATTGGGAGTTTTCAGTGTATTCGGGAAAAATTTTGGTATCGTCCCATCACTAATAAGCACTTTCCAGGTATGCTCAGCAAGTTTATGCCACAGAAGTTCTTGCAATCTGTCCTTTCACCTTTTCCCTTGTATGTCAGAACTGTCACAATATTGTGAGGCTCTGGAAATGTCTTAAAACCACGCTAAAATCTAAAAATCACTAAATTTGTTAATATTGTAAAATATAATTTTTACGTCCATAAAAAGAAATATTAATTATTATAGTGGGGGCAAACCCCTGTTCTCAGAAAATAAACAAAGGAAAACTATACAATGCAAGTCCTAAAATTAACTATCTCCAGTTGGGATGAAATTAAATGTCGATTTTGATTCATTCTGTGATCTGGGTTCAGATCTTATTACACTTAGTAATGAGTGATGATCACGTAGAAAATGGGGGTGAGGAAATATATGTTGCATCATTTTTTCTGAACCTCATTTAGTATTAATTTTGAATCAAAACCAAAGTGGTTGATCAAGGATCTAAGATGATAAAAACTCTGATATCAAAGACAAAAGAGCTTCTCCCTTAGTGTTCTCACAGTGCTATACCTTATTTGGTTGCCTTCTCCACTTCACCCTCGACACTCTGCTGAACTGACTTTGACATCTCTCTGGTCTTTTGACATTTACCCTGGGATAGTCAACATGAACAAATCTTTCCATCAGAACTCTCTCTCAACAGGAGGAACTGAAGATTTATAGACATGCTCTACACCCTGAGCATTATTTCTGTAAGCATGATTTGGTGTCTAAATAAATCAGGATAATCAATATTATGTTATATAAATAAATAAAATATATATATATATATATAGTATACTCTTACATAATTTTTAAAAGACATCTTTCTCCATTTATTTATGAGCAAAATATATGTAAAATTTTTAATATTTTTAAATAAATATTTTATATTTACAGTTTTATCAACCCCCTAAGGGCTTAATACTGATTCAATTGGAAAACTCTGCCATAGTAGTTCACCATTTGCACTTTGCATACAGGATACATTTGTCTTTCTGTTGCCAAGTATAATTTTCATTTGCACCCAAAACATTTTCTTTAAATGTCTCTTGCAAGTGCTCAGTTCATTCTTTCATTCTGTTTTTACTTTCTTTAATGACTCATGCAGCTTTTTTCTTCACTCTGTACTCATTTTCACTCTCATTGCCATTCAGTCTGCCTATGTATGCAGGCTTTTTCTTTTTCACTGCTTGCTCAACTCTGTCATTCCTTCATACAGTCACTCTCTTATGGCCTACTCTTGTCACACCTCATACCTCTTTTGCTGCTGCTATAATTCAAGATTGCAAGTGCTTCCAAACCTCCTCCACATTTTTCATTTTCTCACTTTTGCCAGTTTCAATTCAACATACTCTTTATACACATTTTTTCTACTCATTAGGCACTGTTTTCACTCATTGCAGAGCCACCTTTTCTTCTTTTTCCATCACCCAATCTTCAATTGCATCCTTGATACCACTAAGTAATGGTCCAAGCCACAGTCAGCTTGTCTCATAATTCTTATATCTTCCACTGCATCTCTGAATCTATCATCATATGCAACAAAATCTATTAAGCTTCTCCGACCTTTTTGTATGACTTTCCACGTGTACTGATGAATGGTCTTGTGATTGTGTGGAAAAAAGGTATTGGACACCGTTTTTCTATACAATCACACTCTGAAAGTCTCTTTCCACACAGAGCTCAATTAATTGCTCTTCATTATTGTTCACCCAAGGATCATCATACAGACCCAGCACTCTCACACTTCTCTTCACACTCACCCATTCATTTATATCTCCAGTTAGAATCATACACTTATCCAAGACATCTTGTAACTTTTTCCAAATTTATTATAGAATATTTATTTATTTCTAAAATAATTATTTTGTGGTTTTATTATCTTTTTTAAAATTAAGCATTTTGTTTATTTTTTTTAGATACTTAAGCCAGTATCAAGAGCACCTTTACAAGAACTGGATTGCAATAGTGTAAGAGTGAATTATAAAACAACAATAATGATAATAAAGGATATTTAATTTTTTAATTTGAGTTTTACAGCCCTTCTTTCCTCCTCCTGAAATTTTATTTATGCATTTATAAATAATAATAGTTTTCATAATTTTCTTATTTTAGTAGTAGAACTGTTCATAAGCTTAAAATGTTTATATTTATTGTGAATTTTTAATATTAATTATTAAATTGATAGAATAAAGACAAAGAAACTAGACGATCAAGACGAGTCAGTTTTGCAGATACTTGTCAGATAAAGTAAGTGTCATGAACACATTGTTGAATTGTGAAATTTTCATATTTGTTGTTTAATTAATTTAGTTTTAATTAATTTTTATCAAAATGTATATTTTAAGAAAGTATATTGATAAATATACTTTCTTAAAATTTTATAAATTTTTATAAAATTTTAATAACTATATTGATAAATATACTTTCTTAAAATTCTTCAAAATCCTCAAACTTTTTCTGTTTTTCACTATTTTTTTTAAATGTTTATATAATATATTTATATTAAATTTAGTTAAAATAGAAAACAAACTAATAAGATTATAAAATGTGTGATAGGTATAAAAAATGAATTTTATAATTATTATAAAATTTTAAAATAATTGAAGAGGGTTTTATTATAATTGAAAATAATATTTTAAAGCAACGGTTCCCAACCTTTTTCGGGTGGCGACCCCCTTTTTATAAAAGCCAAGTGACCCGCGACCCCGATACAATTGAAAAAGGTATTTTTAATAAGGTAATTAAAAAAACAATGAAATTAGTTTTTTAGTATAATTTTATTTTAAATTATGTTTAATAATTAATTTAATGAGATGGTTGAAATTGCATGTATTATTAACCAGCCTCAAAATTCGCGGGTGAGATTTTGTTAACGCCAACCTCATGTCATTCTCAACATTTAATTTATTCCTCTCAAAACTCTCAACACATGTTTCAACCAACTGTGACAGAATAGCGTACCCAGATTACACTTATTTTAATTTTTTAAAAATATATGAAATTATTCAAACTTTAAGACACCATTAAAAATAAATATTGCATTATAGTGAAAATTTTGTTTTAGTTTACTGCATAAGTTGACGACCCCACAGAAAACCTGTCGTGACCCCCTTCTGGGTCGCGACCCATAGGTTGGGAACCCGTGTTATAAAGGGTGCTACATTTTGTGAAATGATTTATTTTCAAACTAATATAAAACTTTATTACTTGTTAGTTTGATACAAAATAGTAAAAGCTTACTGGAAAATATGTTGAGGAAAGTCTGGAAAAGTCAGAAATTTGACAGTTGAGTAAAAAGACAGAACTGAAGCTGTGTAACTAACTGATGTTTATAATAGATAAAATTGATTTAATTTTCTTTATTTTTTTGTTTAAATTAGTTTGACATTTACATATTTTGCATTCATAAGGATTATAAGAATTTTAAAAAAATGAAAATACAATGTATATTAAATATTATTATGTTTTGTATAATTTTTATTTATTTTACACTCATAAATTTTAATTAATATTAACTGAAATTAGTTTAGCAAATTTTTTGAATGATTCATATTATAATTTCAGAGAAGTTGTTTTTAGCCATAGTGGTATAACAGAATTCAATTTGACAAGAGAGAGTAAGTATTTTGTTTTTATATATATTCATAATGTTATACCATTTTTAAGAAATTTATTGTTTTGTGTAACAATTATCATTTTGCCAGGCTTTATCAAAAATATAAATTTTATAAATATTTAATGGACTAATTGGGGAAGAGTTATCTGCTATTACTAAAAGTCCATTAAATCGAATATATTTTAAAAACAAATATTAATAACAAACTTACAATGTACAAGATTTATTAAAATGTTGTTAAATTATATACAGTGGGTGATCGGTTAACGAACATAATCCGTTCCAAGACTTTGTTCGCTATCCGAATTGTTCATTAACCGATTATCGATTTACCATAGGTTTTAATGGGAATTTAATTAATTTGTTCTGGAGAAACCCAAAAATAAAAAATATATACTTTCTTACTATGTTTATTTATATGTAATAATAAAAATACATCCATACACAATCTTGTGTTTTTATTAATCATGTTTTTCTGTTTGAAAGGGTTAAAGAATCTGTCTAATGTCGATTGCTTTTCTCTCTTCTTCAGGATTTTTCGTAGGTAATTAATAGCATTGCAATTGTAGAATTCCCCAAGCCTCAACCTGGTTTGGATGCCATTCTAAGACTGTTGTTCTTACATCCTCATACTTCTTCAAAGGATCTTTAATAACAGATATCGGCATTAATCCTGTTTTTTTTATAATAAAACTTATCTCGCCAAGTTTCTTGGTGTTCTTCATTCAAGAGTTCTTGGCGTTCTTCTGTTGTCAGATCCGTTTCAGGTTTCATTATGAACTCTTCGATGTTCTTTATTTCTCAGATGTGATTTTTGTTACTCCTTTAGTTGCTTGAGTCTTCTTGATTATACAGTATTTTTCTTAAATATGATTGAACTGTGGCCTACTGTAGACCTGATAACGCCAAACTGCCCAGCAACATTAGGTATCTTCTGCCCACTCTCTACCTTTAATATTATACTCTCACCTTTCAAAAAGAAAAACAGACACAAAAATTAACGAATGCCTACCCTACAGTCTTGCGAATACATAAAAGAATTGTTTTGTCAGAAAAATAAAAGGCTGGAATTACAAGGGAGAGTTTCAAAGTTCGGAGGAATACTATCTGATCGGTATATACCGGCTTGAGCGTCGATTTCGACTTCTCCCACACTCCGAAAAGTTTTGAATTGTTGCCCGAAGATAAGGGAAGTCCAATAGGTATTCATTATTTTACGTCGCTTCTTCTTGTGTTTCTTCTGTGGGGTGTTCGTTATCCGATCATGTGTTCGTTGTCCGAACATAAAAATCTTTCGCGAAAGTGTTCGTTGTCCAAACATAAAAATCTTTCGCGAAAGTGTTCGTTATCCGATTTGTTCGTTAACCGATCACCCACTGTATATAGAATTCTGCCAGTATGATCCAATCCTTGCTTCTATTCATACTTAGAGAATATTCATTTTGTTCACTGATCATTTAAATTCAAATGTAAAGAAATAAAAAGTTTACAAAGTGATATATGCAGGTCATAAAATCACTCTATTTTTTTTTTTTCTTCAAGATAAATTTGCTTTTCTTGTTATTTTGTCTTTAAGTGTAAATGGAAAAAACCATAAAATAAGGTAAATATACACTATTTCCTTCCAATTGCAGATTTTTCATTATTACATATTCATAAAGTAAAGTACAATTTTTTTTTGTTGTTTTGTTTAATTCAGCAAGGTTTTTCTTATTCTTTCATCATCAACTGTTTTTGCAGTTAATGATGAAAGAATAAGAAAAACCTTGCTGAATTTCTTCACACGTGTCAGTGGATGACTTTTTGTGACCACGATTACCATGCAAGCACACCTTCTATCTTCTCAACATGTTACTATTACATACTCTCATTTGAGTACCTAATCTAATGTAACCTCTTCCAGTTTCTCATTTTCTTTTTCTCTTTTGTTACAGAGCTGTAATGGGTTACAGCAACATGTCAAGAAACAACTATGTCATGAGTGTCTTGGCACCCAACCTCTTCTTTCTGCAAAAAGGGGGAGATTTGCACTCAACAAGTCAAATCTATCAGTGTGTAACAGTAATTTGTGGTTGTGCACCAGAGACCACACTTAATGCAGGGCTTACATGGTAATGGTGATCGCAAACAATTGTCAGCTGACATATTGGAAGAAATTCAGGAGGCTTTTTCTCTAATTCCATTGTCAACTGCAAAAAAATCAATGGATCCTATCAGTGCATATTAGTAAAAGATCAGAAATGTGCAGAAATAGTTCACAATTATGGAGGTTACAAGTGAAAAAAACTAATGTTTCAAACATGAAATTTTAAAATAAAAATCATTTTTTATTTTAAAGAAAAAATAATAATTAAAAAATATAAAAAAATTAAACTTATTATTTGAAATTATTCTTATTAATAAATAATTAATAAGAATATTACAGTATATATACTTATATATTATTCTTATTTCTTATTAATTATTTACTACATATATATTTATTTATTGTAAATAAAAAGTATTAATTCTTTAATTTGCTATTTTCTTACATAATTTGACTATTTGAAAATTTTGCATTAGTTTTGTGGCATTGGATCTGGCAACAAAAGTATCTGTTGTATGTGTATAAGTAAAAGAATGGCACAAATTGCTTCAAAGAGTTTGACTGACATAAGCAAACAGCAAAAACGTAGGGTAATGTAATAGTAAATTATAAGCTTACTGTATTGGAAAACAATAGAAATTCATTACAATTAAGCAACTATCACTGTTTAGTTACTTAAATAATTATTACTAGTCTAAATATTATATCATTCATCAACACCAGCTAATGCTTGAATTTTGCACAAGCTGTATACAATTTATTGAATTGGGAAATTTATGGCATTTCTGTTTGGGACTGACTACATGCATTATAGTCTAATTCATTCTTCTGTTACTGTGCAATCAACTGCAGTATGTAAGTTTGGTTTTAAGTTAGTGCTTACATTTGGCATGCATCATTGTTTTCTGTTTTCTAACAGTCATTTTAATTTTTCTTTCTGACAGAACTGTTTTACAGTAAAACATGACAAGACAAAGTGCATGGTTAAGGATGAATGGCTTCATAAAACTGACTCAATGGTTTTGTGGTGTCATCTTGTGCCTTTGATCTTTTCTGTACATTGCGTACTTCTACTATCAGTGTATTTAGCAGAGGTTTTCCTGCAATCCTACAACATTTAGGATACAACAAACACTGAAAGAAATGCAATGCTGCCTTTGATCCCAAGTGATTAAGAATGACAACTATTCAGTTGCCTCAAAGTCTCTGCTGAAAGTATTCCCAATTTGTGTAATGGAAAATCAGGTACCAGTTCAGAGCAACTATCAGTTAACCTATCACTGATACAACTTTGTAATGTAAAAGTTGCTGCTTGTACTTCAGAACTTATTTGGACTATGAAAAAATACCCAGCAATTATTCATTTTCATCTTATGGTATAAAGGAGACAATGCCATATGCTCAATCTTCCAAAGAAATTTTCATTGTTGCATCAAAAAATTAGATACATGATCACTGAAGCTCTGGCCCCTTATTTCTTTGATCAAATGGTAGATGATGCTCAACATTTTACAGTATCAGTTATGATGACACATGCAACGTAGAAAACTGAAAAGAACTCCAAATTCTGATCAGATAGTGGTCAAAGCAAAGACATGAAATTGACTGCAGGCATCTCTAGACTTCATTTATTGGTCATTCAGATGCTGAAACAATTAAATAAAAAATTATGTTGGTCATTTAAACTGTACATCATGTCCTCTTGATAAATTACTTTTGATATAATGTTATGGTCCAAATATAAAAAACACATTGCATTTTCTAAAGCATATTCCTGAAAAGAAATCAGCTTAATTAATGAATGGTGTTTCATACAAGATAATTTCAGAATCTTTGAAATGTTCTACCATCAAAGCTGAACTTTATTTCAAAATATCTAGTACAGAGCTATTTACAAAATTTATTTAGCTGTTTCAGGGTCCCTTAATACATAATTTTATATGTGGATTGTTTAATCTGGTGTGATCTTTGTTGGGATGGATTTTAACCACTGAATGCATGAAAAGTATAGTGGAAGATAAACTACCATATGAAAGATGTCTGTTTGCAGCAAAGAATCTACTATTGAGAGAGAGATAACATTCAGCACAAATTTGAAAGAAGGTTGAATTCCTTGCAAAAAAAGATTCTTTCTTTCAAAAACCAGATGCAAAAGCACTACATGCTTGCACTTACTTATATACTTACTTGCACACTTGAAAAGTCACCAAGTGAGCTCAATGATATTAAAATCATTAAGGTGTTTGAACCATGTGAAAGAATTTTACAGAGAAGTTATACAGACATAATCAGGATTACAAAATGCTTACCATTTGATATTCCAATGGACATCTTACTTGACAAGTGGAAGCTACTTTAGTCGGAGCCTGAATGAGCTGATCAAAAGGAAGTTAATAGAATTGACCATTACTAGAAACATTTTTTTGGGTTACAGAATCCTGCTGGGATGCCAAAATACCCAAATGTGTCTAACATAGTCAAAACATTGTTGGCTCGTTCTCTTGACAATGCTGATGTTGAATGAGATTCCTCTATTTCTAGATGTGTTCTGACAGAATACAGAGCAGCAATGTTAGAATGAGTGATGAATTCATTGTTGGTAATAAGAGATGGAATAGTAATGCTTTTTTGGTGCCAATTACAAAAGAAATTACTTGACATAGTCCACAATCCACATTCTAGTTACAAAGCCTTTTTGGAGATGCAAAATAAATTGAAAGAAGAAAAAAAGACAGAAGAAAGAACAAGAACAAAGGGAAATAAAAGAAGAAAAGAAAGAGATACTTGAATTGGAGAGAAAATAATTGATACACTTGAAGCTGAGTTTAAGCAGTAAAAAAAAAAAAAGGAAGACAACATTCAGAGAAAAGTAAGGGCTAGAATGTTTAAAGAAGCTAGTAATTGATTACAAAAGGCAATTAAACAAAACAATGTTGTAAAAATTTATCTTACTCGGGTATGTTTGAAGGTATGAGAAAAGTTCAAACTGAAGAAGAGGAAAGTACNTTAGAAATCAACAACCATCGCTTGATCTTGGATGCACTATTGAATAAGACAATGTCCTTTCTCTGATTGTTGTGTGTTACTAATGGCAAAAATTCTAATATTTTCATGGTTTATGTATTTTATGAATATATCAAAAAGTTTAAATGTAAAAGTTATTTCAAATGAAAATAATTTTTAGATATACTTTTTAATTAAGATTATAATGAAACTTTTATATTTTATTTAATAAGATTATATATTTAATCTAACTCAAACTCTAAAATAAAGAGAAACAACTGTGTAATGCATAAAAATAATTTAGGTATTGTTATTATCTTCGAATATTTTTTGTACTAAAGTTTCTAAATAAGTTATTTTTTAAATATGATGTTAACTGATTTAAAATACAAATAAATACAAAATGACAAAAAATTGTATCTTGTTCCATAAATATAAAAATTCTGATATGATATTTCATTTCGATTTGAAGCATAAACTTGATCTCATTAAATTAGTATTATCACACTTATAAAACAAAAAAATTGTATTATATTAAATACAAATAATTTGGAAGAAATTTCAGCAAAGATTAATAAATACAACCGAAATGATAATCACAAATTGTATTCTGTAGCCGTACGATAAAAATAAAAATTCTCTATTGTTAAATTCTATTTTCTACCAGAAATTAGAATTATATAAATTGAACTCTTATAACCTATCTTGAACATTGTTTTGATTTTGATAGAAAATTGTTTGACAATAGGTACAAGAACTATACTATTATCTATTAATAAAACCTGCCATCTTTTATTACTTTTTAATTTTCTTTACATCATGATCTTATCTTTTCTTTTTTTACGCCCGTTAATGATAAAAAAAAAATTCTTAGCAAAAGATAAGCGATGAATGAAAAGAGTTCGGTATTTTGATTCCAATCGTTATCTTTATATCTAGAGGTTGTTCACTT
Source organism: Centruroides sculpturatus (assembly GCF_000671375.1). NCBI lineage: Eukaryota > Metazoa > Arthropoda > Arachnida > Scorpiones > Buthidae > Centruroides > Centruroides sculpturatus. The sequence continues at coordinate 221,343 of NW_019385587.1, forward strand.
TTGATTGATTCAATCAATTATTTTTTCTTTTAGTCGTTTATTTATTTAAATCTTTCGAGTCTGAAACTATCTTAATTAATATGAAACATAATTTCATCTATTTTAGACTTCTTATAGGCCTAATTTGAATTTCCATGTTATCACCAAATATACAAACTCAATAGAATTAATTGAATATTTGTTTATAAATAAGAAACTACTAAAACACGTAATATTTAAAAAAAATATATTTATGATCAAAATCAATATAGTAAAAATATTTTTATTTGACAAAAGAAGTTTTGTAATAAGAAGTTATATAATAGATTACATATACAAAATTATAATTAACGTTTAAAAACAAAGCATTTTTAATTTAAAAAGTGACAAGTATATACACAATTTTCAGTAAACTGTTTAGTATTGTTTTAATACTATAGTTGAATGAATTAAATGTTCTCGCATTTAATAATATCTTTCATTCGTAGCCATATTCATAACAGTGACTTTATATTAAGTAGAATGTACAGAAAAAATGTTTACTTTGATACCGATCGAAATCGTAAATAAGATCCATCTTCTTTAATGCTTTTTGATTAAATTCTCATTGCAAAATTTTTCACAAATCACACTTCCTAAATTGGTTATATTCATCAAAAATTGAAACATTTTAATTTTGTCAAATTCTTTAGGTATGTGTAGACTGAAGGAATAGAATTTTACTAAGCTATTTCGTTGCAGTGTAAATTTATCTTCGTAGTTAATAGTGAATTATTAAAAAATAATTTACGATGAAAGAGAACTATTCAAAATTTTATTGATCGAAAGCCATTTTTATTTCAGATTACCATATCAGATGGTCTTGAATATAATTCACCAGACTTTCAGATTAAAATATTTTCAAATATAAGAGAACAAATATTCTTCACCTTTTCGTGCATATTTTGTTATGTATTAGCGGTCTTCAATAATGGTCTCTCCGGAAACTTTACTCCTAATAGCCGTGAATATCTTATCTTAGCTATTGTAATTAAGTAACATTTATACACAATTCTAAATTTATTTATTTATAAAATAATTCAATATAGTTTCCTTTTATCTTGTTAATAAATAATAACAAAATTTATACAAGTTTAAATTTTAAATAGCAAATAACTAGGAAGAAGAATTAGATAAATACTAGAGATAAAATCGTTTTCTTTCATTTTCTTCAGCAGTATGTTATAGCTTCATGTGAACCAGGCAAATTTCAATTAGGGAGCCCCACGTGCAGTGTTCACTTCATACATTTTTTCTTCGGGAGAATTTTTGAGGAATCTCTCGGTATCTATTTGCATTCAACACTATCCATGCAAAATAAAAAAAAAAACCTAAAGAACAATTTTAGTTAAATTTCATTAAAAATAAAACAAAACAAAACTAGATATATACATTTATGAACAATTAAATGTAATCCCCAAGAAAACTTCATAAATAATACACTTAATTAAATTAGTATGTACGTTTTTGCACCAAATAATTGATTAATTAAACAATAATTAGAATAATATTTTCAGTACTAGACAATATAATTGTTGTTATATGTTTTTTCTGTTAGGATTCAGTGATTGAAATTGAAAATGAAGATGATAAAACAATAATTAGAATAATAATTTCAGTACTAGACAATATAATTGTTGTTATATGTTTTTTCTGTTAGGATTCAGTGATTGAAATTGAAAATGAAGATGATAATCTTAACGGCAGCCATACAAAGTAAGTTTATTTTATTATTTAATAAGTGATGGTACTTATAAAATTGTTACAGTAATACCTGTCTATGACAACCACCCACGGTTTCTTCAAAAAGTGGTCTTTTAGACAGGTTGTCCTGTAATAACATATTTCTGTATGTATTTTGCACACTTTTTAGCCATTTCTACTAAAAAGCAAAACTCGAGGTGAGCAAAAATAAGCAAATTTTTTCAACAATAGAGATATTTTATTCTTATCGGATAACCCAATTTACAGGAGTCGTGATATTATAAGACATATTTAATACCAATATTTTGAAGATTAATACAATCATATTTTCTCAATTATAATGCGCACACTTTTTTTTTTGACTTAAATCGACTCTGTTCTTTTAGTTTGCTCCTCAGTTACATGTATTACGTCATCAATAAACAAGNCTATTTTCTTACATAATTTGACTATTTGAAAATTTTGCATTAGTTTTGTGGCATTGGATCTGGCAACAAAAGTATCTGTTGTATGTGTATAAGTAAAAGAATGGCACAAATTGCTTCAAAGAGTTTGACTGACATAAGCAAACAGCAAAAACGTAGGGTAATGTAATAGTAAATTATAAGCTTACTGTATTGGAAAACAATAGAAATTCATTACAATTAAGCAACTATCACTGTTTAGTTACTTAAATAATTATTACTAGTCTAAATATTATATCATTCATCAACACCAGCTAATGCTTGAATTTTGCACAAGCTGTATACAATTTATTGAATTGGGAAATTTATGGCATTTCTGTTTGAGACTGACTACATGCATTATAGTCTAATTCATTCTTCTGTTACTGTGCAATCAACTGCAGTATGTAAGTTTGGTTTTAAGTTAGTGCTTACATTTGGCATGCATCATTGTTTTCTGTTTTCTAACAGTCATTTTAATTTTTCTTTCTGACAGAACTGTTTTACAGTAAAACATGACAAGACAAAGTGCATGGTTAAGGATGAATGGCTTCATAAAACTGACTCAATGGTTTTGTGGTGTCATCTTGTGCCTTTGATCTTTTCTGTACATTGCGTACTTCTACTATCAGTGTATTTAGCAGAGGTTTTCCTGCAATCCTACAACATTTAGGATACAACAAACACTGAAAGAAATGCAATGCTGCCTTTGATCCCAAGTGATTAAGAATGACAACTATTCAGTTGCCTCAAAGTCTCTGCTGAAAGTTTTCCCAATTTGTGTAATGGAAAATCAGGTACCAGTTCAGAGCAACTATCAGTTAACCTATCACTGATACAACTTTGTAATGTAAAAGTTGCTGCTTGTACTGCAGAACTTATTTGGACTATGAAAAAATACCCAGCAATTATTCATTTTCATCTTATGGTATAAAGGAGACAATGCCATATGCTCAATCTTCCAAAGAAATTTTCATTGTTGCATCAAAAAATTAGATACATGATCACTGAAGCTCTGGCCCCTTATTTCTTTGATCAAATGGTAGATGATGCTCAACATTTTACAGTATCAGTTATGATGACACATGCAACGTAGAAAACTGAAAAGAACTCCAAATTCTGATCAGATAGTGGTCAAAGCAAAGACATGAAATTGACTGCAGGCATCTCTAGACTTCATTTATTGGTCATTCAGATGCTGAAACAATTAAATAAAAAATTATGTTGGTCATTTAAACTGTACATCATGTCCTCTTGATAAATTACTTTTGATATAATGTTATGGTCCAAATATAAAAAACACATTGCATTTTCTAAAGCATATTCCTGAAAAGAAATCAGCTTAATTAATGAATGGTGTTTCATACAAGATAATTTCAGAATCTTTGAAATGTTCTACCATCAAAGCTGAACTTTATTTCAAAATATCTAGTACAGAGCTATTTACAAAATTTATTTAGCTGTTTCAGGGTCCCTTAATACATAATTTTATATGTGGATTGTTTAATCTGGTGTGATCTTTGTTGGGATGGATTTTAACCACTGAATGCATGAAAAGTATAGTGGAAGATAAACTACCATATGAAAGATGTCTGTTTGCAGCAAAGAATCTACTATTGAGAGAGAGATAACATTCAGCACAAATTTGAAAGAAGGTTGAATTCCTTGCAAAAAAAGATTCTTTCTTTCAAAAACCAGATGCAAAAGCACTACATGCTTGCACTTACTTATATACTTACTTGCACACTTGAAAAGTCACCAAGTGAGCTCAATGATATTAAAATCATTAAGGTGTTTGAACCATGTGAAAGAATTTTACAGAGAAGTTATACAGACATAATCAGGATTACAAAATGCTTACCATTTGATATTCCAATGGACATCTTACTTGACAAGTGGAAGCTACTTTAGTCGGAGCCTGAATGAGCTGATCAAAAGGAAGTTAATAGAATTGACCATTACTAGAAACATTTTTTTGGGTTACAGAATCCTGCTGGGATGCCAAAATACCCAAATGTGTCTAACATAGTCAAAACATTGTTGGCTCGTTCCCTTGACAATGCTGATGTTGAATGAGATTCCTCTATTTCTAGATGTGTTCTGACAGAATACAGAGCAGCAATGTTAGAATGAGTGATGAATTCATTGTTGGTAATAAGAGATGGAATAGTAATGCTTTTTTGGTGCCAATTACAAAAGAAATTACTTGACATAGTCCACAATCCACATTCTAGTTACAAAGCCTTTTTGGAGATGCAAAATAAATTGAAAGAAGAAAAAAAGACAGAAGAAAGAACAAGAACAAAGGGAAATAAAAGAAGAAAAGAAAGAGATACTTGAATTGGAGAGAAAATAATTGATACACTTGAAGCTGAGTTTAAGCAGTAAAAAAAAAAAAAAGGAAGACAACATTCAGAGAAAAGTAAGGGCTAGAATGTTTAAAGAAGCTAGTAATTGATTACAAAAGGCAATTAAACAAAACAATGTTGTAAAAATTTATCTTACTCAGGTATGTTTGAAGGTATGAGAAAAGTTCAAACTGAAGAAGAGGAGAGTACAAGAGAAGTAGAGAAACTTCTGGAAAGTTAAACAAAAGAAAATCATGGTTAATAACAAAGTTCTTCAGTAAGAAACAAAAAAAGTGACTTAGGACTGAAAATCTAATAAGATATGTCAATTTCAATAATTTTCCAACTGATCAAATATTTGTTTTAATATGAAACATGTAAAAATGGTTGTACTAATAAAGGAAAGATAACACATAACTTCTTAGAATTTTTCTTTAAATATGCATTTATCTTGAATCAACATTTTGATTTTATATTCAGGCTGAATTAAATATTGTAAAGCACAAAATGTGATGACATGAACATAAACATACACATTTCTGGTGTAGGCTTTCATTAACTTTGTAATTTTGAGTCTTTCACAATACTTTTAACATTATTTGCTTTTTTTTTTAATTTGGACTTGTTTTTCTCACTTATTTTTGTTGTCATGGCTGCTTTAAGGCCTGTGTACAGATACTTTTTAGATCTGGACTCTAGGCAGTTATAACTAGCTAGTTTGCCTAGATCTGACTTCAAACCTATTTTTAAGAAAAAAATTCAAACAACCTTGAATGAATTTTTAATAGTATAGAAAAATTGCCAGATTGAAAATATCTTTGCCAAATTACCAAATGGCTTGAAATATTGCTAAATCCCTACCAAGTTTATGTCTCCCAAATAACAACCATACGTCATGGCTTCAGTAATAAATCACATGTGGGGAGGACACTGTTCACCATGGGTTAGTTTTACCACATGATATATATCCATTGCCTTATTATGCATGCCATGGCAAAACAATGTAAAAGATGCCTCTTGAAAAAGTCTATTGGAATTGGTTTGTAAAACAAACCAATTCCAATAGATCAGAAACATTTCAAAATATTGATGTATTGGATTGGTATTATCAATAGTTATATTTGTTAGTATAGTTTTTTTTGTATGGTTTAATTACAAAAAAATTCCTATAGAACAAATTTTTCGACTTTAAATTTGAAGTCATTAAATTGAAGGCCTGCAGTATTTTTTTATATATATATATATATTATATATTTTTATATATGATTGATGCTGTTTATAATAATTCTAATTAATCTGATGTTAAATTTATTAATTTCCGTTACTGCTTACAGTTAAGGATACGTCTGAAACACAAGGCCATTCTCCTGATGAGTATGTTATGTTTTATAAATTTCTAATTATAAATGCTTTTTTTAAAGTTATTTATTGTTTTTTTGTTTATTTGAATCTATTATGCATCATGTGATCATATTCTGTTTTATGAATAGAATACTATACATATTACAATTATACATGTAATATAGTCATCAGTTTTAAAAAATTATTGTTCACTAGTAAGCTGAATAAACTGATTTTATAGAATTTTAGAATTATAAACATTTTAAAACACAAACCATTAGCTAATTTTCTAATTCTCATTTCAAAAATACTTTTATTATTATGAAGAAACTAATATTGTATTTATAAGACATCTGAAAAACTATATTGGGCCATATAGTTTCAAATGATTAAGTTCTGAAAACTATATAATCAAAAACACTTATAACTTTTTAAATTTAAAATTGAAAAATTAGACAAAAATGTTTACACTCATTTTTGATAAGTTGGAAAAGTTAAATGTTCTATTATTTTAGACTTATTATACAGGGTGTCTGATATCTTTATTATTGTACAAATTTATAACACAAAAATGAAGTGATCTATTGAAGTGTGGTTTGCAGTAAAAGAAAGAATGGTTTAAAATGTTTATTTTAAACCATGTTTAAAATGTTAATTTTATTAGTATACATTTAATAAACCTTTGAGTTCTACCTTCAGACTCATACAGAACTCTTCTTTAACCTGTTCCACAGATTCATCCGATGTCGGTAGGCAACTGTAATCTTTTGACTGCCGACCACTTTTTGTGTTTTTAAATTTTTGCATTTAAGTATAAATTGAAAGGATATTTTATGATATCTTTTTATACTTCTTGCAATACTCCCTCTGCATAGTTATAGCAATTTTGTCTCAGCTAACCACAATAAATAGTGTCCTTTTTCCTGTATTGTCACTGTTTTTAATTCTGCAAGACACTAGCACTGTTGTAAACATTTGTGCTAAAAAGCTTTTTAGTTGTTATTTCTTTTACTAAAACTGCATTTCAATAGATTTTGTTTTTCTGTTATGATTTTGTATAATAATAAAGATCTCAGACACCCTGTAGTGTATTTTTATTAATACACCATGCATATAACATTTTAATTGTTAAACATTTTAATTTCAATAGATTGCCTATTTCACAACCAAGTGGAGATGGTAAATTTGTAAATTCTAAAGAAGCCAAGTATAATGTTACAAAAAATATTCAAAATTCTATTGAAGTATCCAAATCAGTTATAGATCAACAATCTCATTCTGAAGGAATTATCAGTAAAGATAAATATAACAATAATTGCAACAATGTTGGAATTAATCTAGTAGATGAAGTTAATATATCAAAATCTTATGAATATGATGGAAACCAAAACAAAACATTAATATATAGTCAGCAAGATTTAAGCATGACATGTTTAGAAGACATAGTAGAAACATCAAGAGAATCATCATCCATAGTTCAGGAGCAAACTAAGTGCAGTAACAAAACAATTATTAACACCATTGAGATGGATATCACACACATTCAAGCAGATGTTGAAACTTTGCCAGAACATTTTGAAGGATTTTTTCAAAATAAAGATTATAACAAACAAGATGAAAATGGGAATAAAACAATGATTTTTAATAATGAAAGTTGTGTGAATTTAGAAGAGACAATGTGTGGCAATGCAGTTGTTCAAGCAAGAAATTTGGATTCATCTGTAAAGGATGAATATCTAAATGAAACAAATGGAACTATAAATGCTACAATCTATTCAGAAATAACCTGTGCATCTTTAGCTGGTGTTCCTGATATTCAAAAAGATGACGATTATAGTTTTATTTCTAGAGATAAAGATGAAACAAACTTAGATAAATTTACTTCAGATATGGAATATGAAGATGATCGATTTGGTAATAGTATTAATAAAAGTCAATATGAAAACAGAATATTATGTGAAAAATTAAAAATAAATGAATTTCATGAAAACCATATTTTGGTAAAAGATGATGTGGTAAATACACAAAAAATGTTAAGAGAAGATGCTAAATTAGAAGAAAAAATATCAGATAATGCTCAAACTACTGCTATTCAACCTACTTCAGAAGCAAAATTTTTACAAATTTGCAAAGATACTATAAAAGACAGACAAAAGACTATTGGAATATCTCAGCTTGATAAGAACACTGGATTCAATTGTAATAGTAATGAATCAAAGCATGATAAAAAAATTCTGGATGACAATTTTAAATGTAATTTAGAAACTGATGAAGTTCAAAGTTTTGAGAATTCTGGTATTTCAGAATTTCATTTTGAAATAGATGATAAAAATAAAATGGAAAATCTAATTGAACAAAATACTGAACAATCTGCAATAAATCTATCGTTATGTATGTCTGAAAATAAAACAAAATTTTCTAACCAAGAATTGGATCTGAAAGAACAGAAACATGAAAAAAATTACAAAGAGAACAATCTTCAAGATAAAAATATTGATAATTTAACAAATATCACAAGTTGTAAAGATATAAACAAATCTCATAAAGAAATTATAGATTTGCAAAATGATGATAATTGTGGTTCAAATGTAAAAATAGATATCATAAATGCAAATGAAAATTTAGATGAGAGAATGTCTAATAATGATCATTCAACACCAATAGAAGGTGTTTTTGGTAACATTCCGTATCCATCAGATTTTAATAGGAAGAGTTTGGTTGAGATACATCAAAAGAAAATTGATACTGAGGAGTTGCCACAAAGATCAGTTAAAAGCATTTTTGATAAAGAGTATCCATCAAATTTTAAATGGAAAAGTTTGACAGCCATCCAGCAAGAAACAAATGAAATTAATGAGTTTTGTCCAAAATTGATACCGAATGTGTGTTCTGATGAAAGTACAAATGATGGATGTGTGATAGAGGAAACTTGTCAAAGTATAAAATTTCCAACTTGTTTTAAATGGAGAAGTCTTTTAGCAGTGAATGAAGAAAAACTGAATGAGTTACCTATAAATTCAAGCAAAAATAATGGATTACCGTTAATAAATAATACTGTAAATAAAGTAGATAAAAATGATTCGTGTAATTTCAGTTCAAAAAATATTACTAAAAACTCAATTGAAGTTTCCAAATGCAAATCTGATGATAAAAGATTTAAAGAAAAAACTGATGTTTTACATTCTTTCCAATTGGAAAGAGAGGTACAAAAAGATTGTGCAAATTCTTCAAAATTAATGTTTGAGAATGATAAATTTAATTATTTATCTAGGATAAGTGATACAAATGTCAAAAAACCTTTAGACAAAACTGAAATAAATATTGATGAAACAATGAATTTTACAAAAAAACTACCTGATGTATATTTTGAATGTTGTGAGCTTCCCAATGATGATCAATCAAAAGTAATGCCTGAACAATTTTATAAAACTTTAAATGTAACAAAGATTTTTGATGATGATGATTTGAGTTTAACAAGACCCATACCTGATTTCTTGAAAAATAGTTCTCCAAAAACTATGGTAATAGATGAAACCACAATTATGCAGGAATCTGACATGAAAATAAACAAAAGTTCACAGAAATCTTTAAATAGAACTAAATTTATTGATGATGATATGAACTTGACAAATATTAAATCATTTAAGTTATTGGATGGAAATGTTTTACCTACTGAAAAATATGAAATAAATACAACAATTTCAGCTGATGTACTTTCAAATTCAAATGTAATTAAAAATTTGAGTGGGAATATGAACAATAAGAATACAAGAGAAAATATTGAAAATTTTATAGATCACTCAAATGATGATGATAACTCATTGACTGATTCTGATGCATTACAAAACAATGAATATATTAACCAACAGTTACAAGAAAAAGTTAATAAGTTAAATTATAAAAAGTCATTGACTCAAACTTTAAATTCAAAATCAGAAGAGAATAAAAGTATGTTATTGTGTGAAGAAGTCTATGACAAGATACAAAGCAATTTGCAGTTGATGTCAAAAGAAAACACTATAGATTTTGTTTGTGATAAAAAACTTATTGATAGTGAGTCATACCCTAAGAACAACAACAATGAAAATAATTCAAAATATGATAGTTACAGAAGTTTAAATAAATCAAATGCATTTTATGAGGAATCTAACATAGCTGAAAAAGAAAATTTATCTTACATAAAACGAAAAAGAATTCATGATGAAATAAAACTCGATGCTTATTCTAATTTAAAATTATCAAACAAAAAACCAAAACTTGCTGATTCTGCAGTTAGCTGTACTTGGAAAATAAGTGCAATTAAAAAAGCAGATAATGAAAGTCTGAAAGTAAATGAAAGTAAACACTTGTCTGATATAAATCATTTCCATTCAAGTGAAACAACCGAATTACCTAATCCAAAATCAAAAATCCCTGAAAATGAACACAGTAATATTAGTTCTAATGCAGAGATGATGGATACTAACACAAATTGTAAAAATAATGAAAGCATAGAATCATATAATGAATTAAGCCAACCAATAGGATTTTTTAAAGCATTTGAAAAGGATAGTGATTCAAGCCAAGATACTGTTACTCAGCCTTATTCCCTACTGAATATGGTTCCGATTAAACCGGTAAAGAAAATAAATCAAAACATTTCTGAGATGGATGATGATTATTTGCATAAAAAGAACTCTGTAAGCAGAACTAGGTGTGATGAGAATAATTTATATTCATCAAATACAGTTTTGCCTGAAAAGCAAAATGTAGAATTTTGTAAGAAAACAAAACTCTTGAATAATTTTGAGAAGACATATGAAAGTGAAGAAAATCAGAATTATGTAACTAAAAATGAGTCACACTTACATATCTCTGAAAGGATTTTGAGTAGCAGCAGTAACTTTAAAGCTGTGAATCAATCAGCAGCTCTATCAGAATTATCAAAAGAACAACAAATTTCATGTTCAGAAATTGATGATATTGAAATATCGCCTGTCAAATTTGACCTTCAGAAATCTCCTAACATTTCTACTAATAATGACAGAGATACTTTTAATGTTACTGATTTTATAAAACAAAATACTTGTAATTTATTTATACCTATGAGTTCAACTCAAATCATTAATTTTGATAACAACATTACTTTCAATAAATCAGAAGTGGAGAGTATTTTACCATTAGAAGAAACAAGAATGAGTGAATGTCTTCAATTAGGTGAAATGGATTATTGTAATGCTGTTGCATCTCCTAAGCAAAGCACAAGAAATAATAATGATAAAGTTAAAGAAATTGATACACCTGAGAAAAAAATTGAAAATATTCAGAGATCAAAGGTTTTAGGTATTAATGAAACTTTTGTTAAAGTTCCAATGGGAAAAATTACTACTACAAATTCAATACAATTAGAACTAGATAATGATCTCACTAGAACTAAAAATATATACAAACCTGATAAAATAATTGAAAATGTCAGAGAATCAAATGCTGAAGAAAGCAATAAAACTTTTGATAAGCTTGCAATTGAAAAACTAGATATTAATACTGCAAATAAGAATGAAGAAGCAATGAATAAAAGTAAAAAAGATATAAGCAGCAATAGTAAAATGAGTAATAGAATTGAAGATAAAATTTCTTTAAGACAGAAAGGTGATGAATCTGAATTACATTTGAACCAAAGCACAGTTTCACAAGTTGAAGTAAAAAATAATCATATCATTGAAGACAGTTTACAAGCTAACCGTGTTAATGAAACTAGACGTGAAATTTCTAAAAGAACATTTATTAACTGTGATGCAGTTTTCGAACAGAATGATGTAACTACTAATAAAAAAATTAGATTAACAGAATCTGTATGTTCAACGACAGCAATTATTGGAAATTCTATTGTTGATAACTGTAACAAAGAAATAACTAAATCTGAAGAGGCAGTTGTTCTGCCAAGAAAGAGTGATTTTGATAAGGTAGAAAGAGAAGAAAAAGAAATAAAGAATGAAACTTTACTAATGAATAAAATGGAACAATGTATTTTTTGTAATCCAAGTATTTCAAAAACTTTTCTTGGAAACTTGACAAAAAATTGTTTAAATGAAAATGGAGATCAACTAGAACATGATTCATCATGTTGTAATAAAAGATCAGAAGATGAATGTGTACAGCTTTTACAAGAGGTATGTTTTTATTAAATTATTTGTGTTATGATTAGAACATTATGGTTAATTAGAGTTAGTTTTAAATATTCAGCAATAATTAATGTAACAGAAGACAAATATATTTGAAGTTTTATATGTGAACATTATAACTTCACACAAGTAGATTAATTTAATAAATCATATACAAGAACTGTTCAAGGTTGATCTGCACATTTTGTAACTTTTGTCACAGTTAGTTAACTATGACATTGCTATAATATTTGTTATTTCGTAGACAGTAACTTTCTCTCCCTGCCAAGAGTGAGTTCTCCCCTTTGGTGATTGTTCATAATGAATCAGACAATATGTCGGATTATGTTTCTGCAAACATGAAACAACAGTACATGATAAAATTTCTTGTGAAGAAGAATGTGAAACTAAAATTTGGCACAAATTGCATGTGTATATGGTGCAACAAGTTTAGCAAAGGTTGATCAACTATCAACTGAATTTCAAAGACAACACAGGATGTGATGGAAGTCAATTTCCTGATAGAGGATGCAATGATCAATGCACAATATTGCTCTTCTCTTCTAAAAGATATACTTTGCAGTGCAATCTGCAAAATTGATCAATAAAATTGAAGACAATTATTTTACTGCACAAAAATTTACACCCATATACACCTATTATGATGACTGTAACTTTGACAACTATAGACTGCAAATGCAAATTCTTCAAATACAGTTTAGATTTAGTTTTAGGTAATTTTGTTTGTTTGAATTGTTATAAAAGCATTTAGGAGGAAAGAAATTTGTGACAAATGAAGCCCTGTAGGATTGTAACCTGAGTTGGCTATGACAACAGTTGATAAACATTCTACATTGCTGGAATTCAAGCCCTTTCAGTACAATGTGGAAAAATTTCATAAATGCTAATGGGGATAAATTAAAAAGACCACATAATTTGAACATTGCATCTCTAATACATTTTTATAAAAAAGTGCAGGTCAACCTTGAATCATTCTCATATTGAAATTTGGATATGATGATTATGTAAAATTTATTAATATTTTCATATTGTTAACAGGAAAATTATCAAAAGTAATTAGATTATCTTAGAATTCCTAATGTTTAAAATCCAACATTTTTATGCAGTAATTTAAATTATATAGGATTTACCATTTATTTTTTGACATAATATGAAAAACTCAGTATAAAATAAAGTAATTCTGTTGCTAATTCAGTCCAAAAAAATCTTAATATAAATTTTATGTTCATTAATACATTTATTGTTTTATGTACTGTACAGTACCTTAAATTGCATTTTCTTTATTTTATAAAATGTGATATATTATTGAACTGTTTATCGTTATTTTCATTTTTTATTGAAATTTATAGTTATTACAGAAATTTTAGTTTATATCTAGTACAAAATACTAATAAATTAAAATTGAATGTTAGTGGAAATAATAATATACAATTTCAATATATTTTACAATTTTGATCAATTTTTTATTTAACTCTGCACTCAGCATTAAGTGCTCATGAAGTTCAATATGAAAGAAGGTTAAAAATATTAATATTCATTTTAATATTTTAGTTATGGAATTTTTTATTGAAATAATAAGCAACTTTGTTTTTTCTCTTGCCATATAAAATAAAATTGTTAATAAAGATTTAAAGCTCAATTTATTGTCGTTACCTGTAAATATAGTAACTCACAATCAAGAGTTAGTTAATTTATTGCCAAAAATTTGTTCATTTATTCATTACGTAAGTTTATAAAGAACTGAGGATAACTTACATCTAATACAACAAAAAATAACATTAAAAGACCCAATAAAATATTAAAATCTAAATAGAAAATGCATACATAAACAAGGTACTAAACTGACAATTATATGAAAGTTAAAATTATAAGTGATGTTTAAAATGATTAAAATTATAATTCAGATAATATTCCACCTCGTTTGTTATTTACAATACAGAAAAAAAAGGCATTTTCAGATAAATTAAGTCTTAATTGTAGACAAGATGTATTAGTATTATGTGAAAAATAAGAAGGAATATGTTATGAAGTATAATTGGGTGGAAGAAAGCTATTAAAATTTATTTAAAAAAATAATACACATAATCACCAAACATATGCCGTAAATCCATCGGGCTAGTTTTAAGGCTAATTACTAAATAAATTACGTAATTAATTTGGCACTAGAGGTAAGCGTTAGGCGCCATCTCTTATTAATATTAATAATTATAAATTAATTACGTAGTTTATTTAGTAATTAGCCTTAAAACTAGCCCGATGGATTTACGGCATATGTTTGGTGATTAGCTATATTACATTGGGTTTAGCGATGATTGTAAATAATACACAGTCAAAATATTTAATTCTTAAAAAATTCAGCTAGATCTAAGTGTGGTCTGGTGACATCAATTCTGATGTCACCAGACCACACTTAGGTCTAGCTGAATTTTTATCACTGAATTATCAGCGAGTTTTAAATTAATTAATTATAAATTTATTTTAAAGCACTTTTAATGATATGCAAATTTGTATTGGAAGCACTAGCTCAAAAGGAAGAGAATAATTGATTAGTGACCAAAGAACAAAAGAAAGAAAAATGTATGAAGAGTTAAACAAGTGGAAATATATTGACGATGTTATAATATCCCTTGACAGATAGCTAGGCTTTTTAAGATTTTTTTTTCTGTATGTAAATTAAAAACTAATTTAGTATAAAATATGACTCCCAATTATTAAGAAAATTTAAAAATATAATTAGAGAGATGATGAAAAAGTATTTACATAATCTTCAATATTACTATTTGATTTTATTTCTCTAATTGAAGTATTTTCTTCTTAAATTTTTCTATATTAAAAAGTAATTTTAATGTTATAATTATAATTAGATGAATATTAGTTTCAAAAATAATTTAATAAAACAATAATTAGAATAATAATTTCAGTACTAGACAATATAATTGTTGTTATATGTTTTTTCTGTTAGGATTCAGTGACCGAAATTGAAAATGAAGATGATAATCTTAACGGCAGCCATACAAAGTAAGTTTATTTTATTATTTAATAAGTGATGGTACTTATAAAATTGTTACAGTAATACCTGTCTATGACAACCACCCACGGTTTCTTCAAAAAGTGGTCTTTTAGACAGGTTGTCCTGTAATAACATATTTCTGTATGTATTTTGCACACTTTTTAGCCATTTCTACTAAAAAGCAAAACTCGAGGTGAGCAAAAATAAGCAAATTTTTTCAACAATAGAGATATTTTATTCTTATCGGATAACCCAATTTACAGGAGTCGTGATATTATAAGACATATTTAATACCAATATTTTGAAGATTAATACAATCATATTTTCTCAATTATAATGCGCACACTTTTTTTTTTGACTTAAATCGACTCTGTTCTTTTAGTTTGCTCCTCAGTTACGTGTATTACGTCATCGATAAACAAGCATGTTCTATCTCTTCATCACTTTGATTTTGGTTTTCATTAGTTTAATCTTATTTTAACTTTAAAAATACTGTATTTTTTTAATATTTAATATTTTCTTAAGTACAATAAGAAAAATTATTAATTAATAATAAAAGTATTTTATTATTTTTTCTCATAATACAATTTCATTACATTCCGTGATTGTCTTTGGACAATCACAGAATCGAAAAAGGAAGATTGCCTGTAAAACTGATTTTTGCATTAATGTGTTTGTTGTTTTTTGAATATTTTGCGTGCAAAAATTATTTGGATATTATTTTTCTAAAAATATCATGGAAATAAGGTAGGTTGATACAGAAACTATTTATTGCGCACGTACTGTATATGAGCTTCAAAATAAATAAATAAAGATAAATTTTATCAAATGATAAGATCAGCCAATTAACTGTATCGTGTACAATATTTTATACCCCTAAGGAAAATACTGTAGGTCTACAGTAAAATAAATTTCGTTTTCCCACAGTTAAGCTTTGCTGCTAATTGCCATTGTGATAAACCATTTTCACTTTTTCTGATAATTTTAACACGATCTTTTAACGACAACACATTGCATTTCTTTCATTTTTTGGACATTTTTCAACAAACTGAAATGAATTTCCTTTGTTGCTAGACTAATTTATTAACACCTGCACCTAATTTCGAGGGTGGGAGAAGTGCTCGGGATGGGTTCGAACAATAGTTTAGACCAGATATATTCACAGAAGTGGTCACTTATTACAGTTGTTGTATGTTGTTTCGGACCAAAATTCGATGCCCGCGGTCGCGTTACACAGGTGGTCGTTTAATACAGGTAACTTATACAAAGACTATGTAAAAACTATTCCATGCCAGAAATTTTTGTCTGTTTTGACAGGTGCCAGTCGAATGCTGGTGGTCGCCTAAGCAGTTTTCACTATACTTGGTATATTTAAAATATAATTGCTTTAACACATTTTTGATTATTTCTTAATTTTGTTTTAGATAAATGTTCATTACACAAAATCAAATACAAGTTTAAATTTTCACATTAAATACACATTTATGAGACAGTCATTAATTTATTTATTCTTAGGACATTTATAATTACATTAATGTTAAAAGTATATTATTTCATTTTTGTTTATTACATTTATGAATTTGTTTATTATGGAAGAAAAATATACAAAATTGATTATCATGGCTCTCCAACATGTACACAGACACTATAAAATATATAGACTCATGCAGTGCTCTACAGGCAATCAACAGTTATAGGATAACAGTCTACCCAATTTTAAATAACATATAATGCTTACTTCAACATCTCAAACATGCAGGAAATACAATAGCCTTCTACTGGCTGCTTCGATGTATAGGACTCCAAGGAAATGAAACAACAGACAAACTCATAAAACAAGAAAATGAGAATCAAGCAAGAACATTCAGACCATATAAAGACCTGAACAAGTATCTCTTGATTAATGCAGTTAATTAATACCTCAATCCTACCATGTATATCAAAACTGTGTTAATCAAAATATAATATCTATGTTAAGTAAAGACAGCTGGTAAATCTGTGTAAATTAAAACTTCTACCACATATATAAAGGGATTGCTGCAATTAATTTTGCACATTAATTAAATCCCACATTAAGCAAAACTGCATTAAGCAAGGGATACCTGTATAGCTGTATCAATGAGTACAGCACATATACAACAAATGGCAATAGGACTAAGACAGATAGCTCCAAAAAAAACTAAATATCTTAAAACCAGAGTTAATAAAATGGATAACCAGCCAACAGAAAAATTGGATAGTAGTACTAGTACTTGCGTGACTGAAAACTGGATATACACAAGATTAGCACATAACTATCTAATAACATGGATACCCAATCAATTTGCTCAACTTGCCACACCCCCACTTACAATCCAACATATACTAACATACCCTCTGTATAAAACACCCAGACAGGCGACCAATATTTTCAGATGACCAAGCTCGATGGAATATACTAGACAATAATAGACAAATCTGAACATATCTGAAGGTAATAAACTTATACACAGAACTGTAGGACATACAACAGAACAATTATGACATATTAAAAAAACCAAGAGAACAGAGAGACCTGGTACTCTTTGGCCTACCTAGACCCTTGTCCACAAAATCCCAAATCCAACCAACAAAACTGATTAATAGAGAGTGCAGGCTCATGAACTTATAATGAAAATGTATAATAATGAGAACACACTTTAAGATTAATGAAATAAATACTTATGATAGAATATTTACACTCCTTTTTACTGAAGCAGCATTAATTGCCTCATTGATAGTATGTCTCACCATATAGTGGCCTGTATGGCTGCTCATGGGGACCATATTCATTACTGAATAAACAGGTGTCTATTGCATATCTTTGTTCTTTTAATCATAATTTGCATATCTTTGTCATCTCTACCAGTTCTGCAATATGCATGTGGATAAGCATATTCCTTCGTGGTGTTGTGATTTCACTTTTGAGCACAATTTTGCCTACAGCATATAAGTTTCAATATTTTCTAACTTGAAATTTGTTGACTCAAAAAATAATCATTTGTATCAAGTTTAAAAATTCACAAAAATTGAAGAAACACTGAATAAATAAAGAAAAAGTGTTCTTTGCAGTATGTTCTTGTTAAACACTTAGAGAACATAACATGAGACAGAGTCAAGTTTTCATGGTAACTACTCATCAGTCTGAATATGAAAAATATTAAAAATACTTCATTTCAGGGATGGCATAATCATAATAAATATATATTAAGAAATAATGCCATAAGTCTGTTATGTTCTTGAAGTGTTTAACAAAGATAAAATGGAAAAAAGCACTTTTATTTCTTTAGTTTCTTCAAATTTTGTGAATTTTAAAAAATTTATTATTATCCTGGCTATTTTATTGATTTGTAAAGTATTTAACATATGTAGAGGAATACTGTTTCTTATATATTTTATTGAATAAATTCTGAAGTAGTTGAATATAAGGTTTGTTTTAAATTTTAAAAGCATTTTTCTCACAATTCAGGAATGTAACATGTGTTGCAAGTAAATATTATATAAATATATGTTATATTTTAAAGTTTTATTAAATGATTCATCTTTATGCCATTTGTTTCTCTTCTAGTAATGCACAGAATAAATTGTTTATATATTGCTAGTCACCCAGTAAGGCTTTATTCTACCAATACAGATCTAGATTTGAATATGATTCAGACTTATAGATAGAATACAATAGGACGTGAATCATTTGTACTAGCTATCTCATTGTTAGGCTTGAAATAGACAAAAAAATTATGCCTGGCCATATAATGCATAATAGTGTGTTTAACTTTATATGTTAAATAACTATCATTTACATGCATTGATGCAATCAAAAATTTGGCTATATATACATTGTTAATCATAATTAAAACTGATATTGCATAATTGAAAATCTTGGTGCTAGTTTTCATTTTATGAAGTTCAAAAGGAAAAAATTTATACAAACAACTCAAAAATATTTAAAACCAGTGTTTTTGACTATAAATTCTTACACAATAATTATAAAAGTATGAAAATACTTAGTTAGATTTATTTTAATATGTAGATATTCTCATGAGAGTAGTAAAGTTTATTGTCCTCAGAAGAATGTCATTTAAATGTTTTTTGAAAATAAAAAAAATACAGTAGAGCGTCGTTTATCCGAATCAATTGGGGACTGGGGTTGTTCGGATAACCGATTATGTACAAAAAAATATATTAACTTATCCCATGTTGAAATTTTTCTCCGTTGCATGTCGCTTCGCATTGAATTTTCATCGTAGTTAAGCTTAATGTAAACTTTTTAAAATAATAATCGTGGCTATTGTATCGTTAAAAATTATTTCTTTATTTTTTACAAACAAAATAAATATATTGAAAAATATAAAAACCAAAAAAAATTATACTTTAGAAGTTGATCTAGTATCAAAAACGTTCGATTCAGCACTACACACAGTCCTCAGAAAAACACCACACAAAAGTGCCAGTGCTGCCAGCTAAAACACACACACACACACCAGCAAAAGAATATTGGAGTAGCCAAAGATTGCTGCCCCACAGCACTAGCGAAAATTTAAATTTGCCGACTGGAATGCTTTCGGATAAACGACGCTCTACTGTATGTTATAAATTCATGGGAATTTATTTCTAATATTTAATATAAAAAGTAAGAAATGATTGGATCCTGTAGAATTACATTTAATTTAAAAAAACATAAAATTATTTTAGACAATAATCTATAAATGTATTTTTAACTAAACAAAATATTATGTAATTTGAAGAATTTTTGTTTTTGAAGTAGTTAACCAATTTGAAATCTCTTGATGCCTTGTTGAATACTGTTATTAATATGATAAATTTGTCTAGATATGATCATTTCAGACATTAAAAGGAATTGAAATTCTTTTGAGTTATACGTTTCTGTTCATTGAAAAAAAATTGACAGAAATGAGTAATATTAATATGTTGATTTTAAATTTAAAGTGCTCAGGAAATATTCTATTTTTGAAAGAAGTTAATTTAACATGTGATGATGTAGTTTACATGATTATTTAATATAATGGAAATAAGAACTTAGCAGGTTTTAACACTAGCATTTATGATATGCAAAATTAAGTAAATAGCACTTTACTAAGTTAGTTTTTATTATTATATTTAGAAATGTATGTTTTTAATTTTTTATTTTTTTTATTATTTTCATCTTTTGTTTCAAATTTAATCATGAAGCAAAATGAATCAGCATCTCAAATTATATATATGAATGTGAAGAGATTTTGTTATCTTACTGAAATTTATATCTGTGAAGTTTTATGTCACATGTAATAAAAACTATTCAAAGTATAAAAGATACTATGCTGGATGAATTTTTTTGGAATAGATTTTTATACATCAAATAGCAAGTTTTAATTTCATAATAAAATAAACAACATAATTATTATGCAGTTTAACTTTTCATTTACTATAATAAATACAATTGTAGAAAGTTAAATGATTATTATCATTAGACAAAAATATGCTTTTATAACTATGTATCATGTATATTAATTTTCTATAATTTGTTAGTTTTTAATGATAAAGAATATTTAGTAATTTCAGCTCCTCTGGAGAAAGAGAACCATTACCAGCTTCACCAATTCCATCACCACCACCATTGCCACCTCCACCAGCAAAAATGTCAACCATTCGAAAACTACGTGATGAAATTAACAGCTTTTACAGGTACATAACATTAGATATATCTCTGGTTTTTATTATTGTTTTCCTAGATTCATGAAAATCTTACTATTCACAATAATGTATTCTTTCAATGTCATTAAATATGAGAAATTCATGTTTCAAGACATTAAATTTGTGATAACGACAGTAATTACAACTAAATATAAGCTGTCTAGTTTTGAGAATGTATTTCATTATTATTATTATTTGATTTTATTATTTTTGTGTGATTAATCAATAAGAAAAGAATCTGAATTTAAAGCATGTATTTGTTTTACACAATTCTTATTTAGGAAATAAATAAAGTAGAAAAAACAGCAATATTTGAAATAACAGAAATATACCATCACTATGTATAAAAATGTAAATTTTTATAATTGATGTACTGGGTAAGTATCCCTGTTCAATGTTGTCTACAGAGATATTTAGCAGTCAAAATGCAACCAAATCTGGTATGGCAACATTTCAGGACATGCTTAAGACAGTTATGTAAAAAAAAGCATCAAAATGTATCACTAAGGTATTTTTTGGTGTTTGAAACAAAAAAGTAGTCTCTCTTACATAATTACTTACATGGGTTACAGCTAAGTTCTGGCTATAAAAATGGCTACAAATGTCATTCCTATCAGCTGCAATGACATCACCTTGCTAGAATATGCTTTTCTTGTGAAGTTGTTTTATGGAAAAAACAATGTTGCAGGTGTTGACCTTTGGAAATTTATGCTGAGGACCATTGACTTCACAAGCTTTCAGAATACTTACCTGAATGAATGTCTGGGATTTAAACCTGGATAAGGGTGCTAACCTATCGCTTTACAAGCTATTGAAGACGTTATCACAGCTGTTGTTGAATAGTAAACGAATAGTGTTGCAGGTTCCAGTAGTGCACATGAATGTCACAATAGGTGAGTGTATCCTATGGCACAGTGTGGAAGGTACTGAGAAAGCAAATATATTTTAATCCATATAAGATCAGCTGCAACCAGCAGTTTCTTGCCACTGACTGAGACTAACCATACTGACCTTTGCATTGACCATCTTTGTAACAATAGAAGTAGAGGATGCTGTAGAGTGATGAGGCACATTTTCACTTTAGTGGAATGGTCCTGTAACTGTCAAGGGTTTTTTTATGTATCAAATGCATGTTTTCCTGAAGATTCTACCTAAAGTTATAAAGTTAAATTATACTTAACTAAAGTTAGTCTGATATGGATCTTGGCTATTCTTCTTCAGAGAAGTTAGTCCCAAAGGGTCTGTGATGTACTCTATAACAGCCTAGAGATACTGAAAGATACTAAACACTTATTATATCCAAATTGAACAGTGAGAAATGCCTTTAGTCAACCACTTTCATACAAGAAGTGTCTCCATATATGCAAACTGCATGCGGTAGCTTCTGTGACAGCAATTCACCAATAAGAATTACTTGTACAATTCCTACCTCCTGATCACCTTGTTCTCCAGATCTTAATCTTTGCGATTTTTGATTTTTAGGGACATTTAAAATATGCAGTTTATCAAGGACATGTGCAAATTTGGCAGCTTTGAAAGATAGTATCACACTATGTGAGATTTATCATGGAGGATCATTTATGTTGGCTGTTGAGCACACTGTTCATTACTTTCGGAATCAAACAATATCTAGCATCAATTTCCCTAATAATGTTGCTAAGATTGTGAGTTTTGGTATATATTCTTTTTTAGTAGAATGTCTACTCCATCTTCTAAAGTGCCATATCAGATTCAATTGTATTTGAACTGCTAAATATCTCTCTAGATGGTGTTGAATAGGGTTATTGTAATTACAATCACCTGGTATATCAGAAAATGAAAATTTTGACATATTTGTAAATTTATTCAACAAAATGCATCCAAACATTTTTTATTATTTTTGACTCAATTGACTTATCTAAATGAGATCACTATATTGACTGAAAGCTACACTGCTAAAAAATAATGTGAAGATATAAAATATTAGTTTCTACTGATATAGTATATGCTTGATTTGTAGTTCTTTTCAAATTAAATTAAATTAAAAATTATTTCTCTCAGCATTAGATTATATTTGACTAATTGTATTGCTTTGACTTCAACAGATGGAACAGAGAAAGAATAAATTTTGAATAATTGTGTTGATTTAATTAACATAGTTAAATTCTCGGAAGATGTCTCAACTTATTTTTATTTAGTGGGAAATTAAAATTTCAGAGAGTTTATGAAAATACTGTATCAAAATTCCATTTGAGTTAACCATTTCAATTTAATGTGCAAATCCATATGCCAGATGATCACATTATAGGTACAATCACATTAGGGATCAGCATAGGTACAATCACATTAGAGATAGTTTAATGACAGCTGCTATTCTTGAAGGGTACAACTGACCTTGCAACCCGCACCAACTGATTCACATGCATACAATGTTCCATCATCTACTCACATTCATATCCCTTAGCAGGGCACTTGAGAGCACTCACTCTGGGTGCACGGATAGCAATTAGCTTTCCCTTGTTTTGTTTCAACTGTCAGTATATAGCTGCCTTTCAACTTTGTATTAATTCTGATTTTCTGTCTTCTTTTCAGTCTAAATTTGGTTAGTTTAAGTTAGTCCTAATTGTAAGTTAGATTAGGGACTCTTAGCTTGGTTTCTGGTTAAGTTATGGTAGGTTAGTTAGTTAGTAAGTTAATGTTTAGAAAAAGAAAACAAATAATAATAATAATAAATAAAAAATTGGAGTCTTTCTCGTTTGTCTCGGCTAGTTAGTCGTTGTGTTCTGTCATTTTTCGTGCTGTCTGTCTAGCTGTTAAGTAGTACAGTAGAGCATCAATTATCCGACTCAATTGGGGACTCAGGTTGGTCGGATAACTGAAAAAATCGGATAACCAAAAAGAATGAAAAAAATACATTATTAGTATAGTATATTAGGATATCCCATGTAATTAGTATATTAGTATATCGCTATTAACCAACTTCACATTGAATTTTCATCGATGTTTAGCCTAACAAATTTTTTTAAAAATAATAATCGTTGCTATTGTATCGTTAAAAATTATTTTTAAATTATTTTATTGCTCGTAAAACAAACAACCACTCATAATTAGAAAATTAAGTCTCGTTTAAATACTGGCCTCCCTTCAATGGTCGAGCCGGTGTTGCCAACTAAAACACGCAAAAATTTAACAAAAATAATATTAAAGTATCCAAGACATAGCCAAATATTGTAGCACCACATCACTAGCGGACATTTGAAATTTGCTGGCTAGAACAGTCGGTTAACCGATGACAGTTAATCGGGGGTCGGATAATCGATGCTCTACTGTGTTAAGATTCATGCTCGCATTCAGTTTTATTAGTATTAAGTAGATATAAGTCTTCCTACTAACAGTCACTTGGCACTAACTTCTACATTTAGTTATTTATGGAGGTACTCAATTAGTGGCGTTTGCTACACTTGGGTTTTCTTATAGACCCTTTGGAATCTACGGCCTTGCAGCTTAAAAACTGCTCGCCAACATCAATCGTAGAGGGTACAGTAGCCATACATATGCCGTTCAGAGGGATCCTATTTTTTTACAAAATTTTGGGAATTTTCCATGAGCAGTATTTAAAAAATACTTAAAACTATAGTTTCTTGTTATTCCTTTACCATTTCTTAACCATTTTCTTTTGACAGTAATGTGCTCAGTAGCTTCGTAAAGTAATATATTTTGCTTATTGAAATCACCCAAATTCTAAAATTTATCAAAAATCTTTTTTCTTTCTTCTGCATGGAAATATTTTATACAACTCTTTGAACACTAGCAATCTTTGTTTTGGAACACCTTTGGAAGCATAATTTTTCCATTTTGAGTATAATATTTTTTTCCAGCATTCCATTGGATCTTTCATAACTTTTGAGTGTGTGTTATCATTCTTGTTTTCTTGATATTTTTGTTGTGGAATCATGTGAGACATTGACTTTACTCTCTGTTGATGAATATGTTTCTATGATTCTTTTTCCTTTTCCATTTCCAAAATCAGAATTAGTACTTTTTAGATCATCTTCACTTTCTCATTCCACCCATTCCAAAAATCATTTTTTGGATTAATTTGCATCTGTAAAATTTCTGTTAATAACAAAAAAATCAAACTTTCGTTCAAATTTCTAATAATAATTATTATATGAACATGTATAGGTCACAATTTTTTAAAATACCTACATCATTGTCTGAGTAACTTGAAGGTAACCATTTTTAAACATTGAAATTTATATTAAAAACAAAGCACAAATTAAGCAATCCAAACTTAAGGAAACTCTAAAAATAAGCAAAAGTTCTTAGCAAGTGAAACAATAATATTAATTACCCCAGTTTTCAATGCACATTGCAGGAGAATAGTGCACTCTTTCCGAATAGGTTGTGTAACTACAAAACATATCACAGCATTGCCAGATGTTTTTAGTGTTTGTAGCCAAAAATTTTCTATAAAGTAGCCCAAAGGTAACCAATTCAAAAATTTCCTTTTTATTAATAACCTGAGATTTGACGATAAAATAAAAAACATACCATTTGTGCTTTTCCAGCAATAACTTTCATCATAATAAATGTTTTCAGCCAATTACAGGCTTGTAAACTGATCAGAAATAAGGATTGCAAAACTCAAAATACATGCACACACTGTAATTTATCAATACTATGTTGAGAACACTCATTTTATCTGCAACGAATGATCTTGTCAAGACGGACTATAAAAAATTAATTTTTTTATGTAATATTCTTAATGGTTATTAATTTGCTATTACAAAAGGATTTATCAAACTACAAATACATAAATGAAAACATCTACTGTACTTGGTGCCGACTTATGATTTCACTCCTTTCTTACAGTGAATTCTGTATATACTTGGCAATTATTATTTTTTTTTTACCTTTTTTAAGATTTTTTAGGGGGTAAAATTATCAGGAAACTCTAAGAAAAGTAGATTGTGGGTGCACAGTAGGGTTACCATTATCAATTTGCATTATATTGGTAATCTTTCTTTCTTTCTTTCTTGCTTGTTTGTGTTGATATATTATATTAAAATTATATATTTAATGGAATTATTATTATTATTTAAAAACTCATTATCTGAGTTAATTGAGCAATACTACATTAATAATAAAACATAAAGTTCTTAGGCCAAGACTCCACTTAAAACGGGCATAAAAACTTTTAATCATGTGACCTGTTTGCGTCTCAATTGCAGTGGAGATCCAGCTAGCAAAGTTTTTATGGCGACAGTACTATCAAAGTTATGGCTGTATATGTGATATATTGATATAAAGACAATGATTATATTCTACAAGTTTTTTTCTGTACTATAATTACAAATGTAGTAAAAATAATATCTTT
>NW_019385588.1:0-29075 GCF_000671375.1 Centruroides sculpturatus
TATATCCCATGTAATTAGTATATTAGTATATCGCTATTAACCTACTTCGCGTTGAATTTCATCGATGTTAAGTCTAACAAAAATTTTTTAAAAATAATAATCGTCGGTATTGTATCGTTAAAAATTATTTTAAAATTATTTTATTGCTCACATAACAAACAACCACTCATAATTACAAAATTAAGCCTCGTTTAAATACTTGCCTCCCTTTCATGGTCGAGTCAGTGTTGCCAGCTAAAACATGTAAAAGCACTATTAAAGTAGCCAAGACATAGCCAAATATTGTAGCGCCACATCACTAGCGGACATTTGAATTTGCCGACTAGAACGCTGTCGGTTAACCGAGGTGACGGTTAATCCGGGGCGGATAATCGATGCTCTACTGTATAAAATAATGCATTTACTAATAATATAAATATAAAACTTTTATAAATGTTAAAATTTTTTAAATTTCATTAAATTCAGTGATCTGTAATTAGATTTTCTGTAACCATCTATGTGTAGCCATTTCGTCATAATATTAGGTTAGTAATAAATTCATAAACTATAAAGCAACTTTTCCGAAGAGAAATCAAATTAATTTAAAAGAATTCTCGAGAAACCTAAAAAGTATTAATTTTACTTTTCCGGCTGTTATATAACTGCGGAAGGAAAGTATGTTTGTGTGTGTGGGCGCGCAAGGGATATGATTTTTTCATTCAATTTTAAGCTTAATAATTCCTATGCCTTTTGTCGAAAATTTCTGAAATTTTGCAAAGAAGTTTGTGTATTAGAGAGAAATTTTTCTATAAATTCACAAGAAATTTACAAGACCGTTCATTCGGGAGATATTAAGAGGTGAGGACCATGTCTCATAAAGCAACTTCCAAGTTACGAAATTTTTTTTTTAATAGTACAAACTTTTTGTTTACCAAAATATAAAAGTATTAGTTTTGAAAATGTTTTCCAAAAAATCGCTTTCACTTCCAATATTAACGTTTATTGATGTATTTTTTAAAATAATTTTTGATAGAATAAACCAATTAAGTTCTAATTATTTTCAATATGTATATATTAAGAAAACAGTTTTAAGAAATTGATATATTCCTAGCCTCAAACTCTAGGTCCGAGGTCAAAATATAAAAATTATTTTTTAATGAAATTCTTTAATATAAATATCTTTTTGTGGTATTAATCAAAATTGGACAAAAATATCTTTATATGTTGAAGAGGTGAGAAATGTACTATTTTAAAATGTTCTCATTTCACGAGTAATCATTCGTATTAGTAATTTTATTTAAAGGCAACGGTACAATTATTATGGATGAAAACAAATGAAGAATGCCGGATCCACCAGTGATCAAGTGGATAAAATCACTGAATACTGGTACTTGGTTATGGATGCGCGCCGCGCCACAAGCTGGTCTTTTTCATGTTAGTAACACCTAAATAAGGCCAATTTCTTAAAACACGATCTCCCGGGAGGCATCCCCTTGGCAGTACTTTTATGTGTCGCATTTTCATGTTCAGATCAGAATCCTTATCGGAGTAGGTTATTGTGTGAGAACAAACGATTTTTCCTGTTTGAGAGAATTTTAATACAATAGGTCCACGATTTAACGGACTAATTCGAATTTTTGAATGCATTTTAGAAATATATATTATTAAATAACGAACTTACAATGTACAAAATATATTGAAATATTATACTACTTTTAAATTTATATTCTCTCNTCTCTAACTTTTTATAGGAGAGCGTAAATAAAAATGATCTGAACGGCGAAGTTCAGATGCTCGTCAGGATTCCTTGACACCAGTTAATCAAACTTATTATACGCGGATTAACACGCGTTTGCGATCTGATTCGGAATAAATTGAGGAGACATTTTTATAAAATAAAACAAGAGTAAATTTAATAATTCCAAACAAACGAATACAAATAATCGATAACAACAATTAAGCGACAAGCTAGAGGTTACGACTTTCTATGCTAATGCGCGATCGAGAGAGAGAGCTCACAAAATGATTCTAAACATACGACCTGTTTAGTTGTCGTCGTCTTCGTTTCTGTAGGTAAAGGACACCTTGTAGATAGAGTTCATATTACTTTCGTACGGGAGATCAATTCGTGCACAAAATATAAAAATATCACTACTACGTGTAGACTCGGAATGTAGTCTATGGGACTCCGTTAAGGGCGTTGGTCATCAGGAGGAGAACTGCGTGGAGTTTAGATGCTTCGGATCTGTCGAAGAACTCCCCGAATTTGGACTAAATTCCCTTATATCTCCTGAATTTCGACCAATCATCGTCCAGTAACTCTTTCGTGAGAACGGACGAAAGGGGGATGAATGAGGGGTAACCATTTCCCATCTGAGCGAGATTTTTAACCAGATACGAAAAACAGAGGATGTTCTCTTCTGTGAAAGGAAGTAGCATCTGTTATCTGGTTTTTCCCACGTCTAATACAGTATTTTTTTCACAAAACGAAGTAATATTTTGTGTCGATATTTAAACATATTTAATAAAAATTCATAAATTAGACCCAGGGCCTTTCGGATCTCACACAAGGCTCGTGGCACACTACAGCTTATAAATCAACATTGAAAACTCCTTTAACAGAATATTTAGTATAAACTTTTAAAGTTAAAATATTAGAAAATTTTCGACCTTTTCTCAGCTTAATTGAAATTTTAATAAAATTTTAATGCTATATTAATTTGATGAAATTCCAAGTTAACAGGTAATTATTTTGTAGGTTAATACAAAATAATTTATATATTTTTTTATTTCTGTTAATTTTTTCTCTGCTATTTTGAATTAATTCATTATTATAGTGTATTTCAAATGTAATCTAAATATGATAATTTGATTAGATGATTTTATAAAACTTTTATATTATCAGTTAAATACTGATCCGAAGTTTCTTCTTATTTTGAGTTTTAACACTCAAATAATTTCACAATTTCACACAAAGCACAATAACAGAGCTTACTTGTTAGTAAATCAATCTTTTATTTCCATTTACATATATGCAATTCGGGTACCACTATTGTGGTATCTTCTTCGGTATAGATGGAAAGTTTATATCTCTATAAGCAAAAGAGACACACAAGGTTAAGTAGGCATCTTTTTACAAAATTCTACATTTCTAAGGATATTCTAAAAATCCTTTGTATCCTTCCTGTAGTTCTCCTATTAGCCTTTAAAAATAGAAAGTCTGGAATATTAATTTCATTGTGATTTTCTTTTATCACAGTGTTATTCTGGATTTTAATCAATTCCATTAGAATGTTTCTTTTTGCTTCTTCGGTATTAAAAGAAAAAGGAACACTAAATAGTAAAAAGAATCATTTTCACGTGCCTTGAGCCTTCAAATTTGTTTTCAAATTGAATTAATAATTCTTTAATATATGAATTTCAAAACGGATTTCACATGTATGCTGCCTAATACTAATAATTGACGACTGACCACGTCCAGCAATGTTGCTACATCTTTGAGGCAAGAACTCACCAAAAGTAAAAATTTATATGAAACAATAAAATTTTAGTTACCAACTGGACAATTAATTTGCAATATATTAAAGATTTATTTTATACTTTTTAAAATTCCTTATTATTATTTTAATAACATCGTCTTCTGAGCTTGAAGACGATGTTTATACGACGAGCTTGTTATAGTGTCTCTAAGCGAAATGCGGCCCGCGGGCTCAAACTTAATTAAGCTATAAAGAATTAATGTAACATGAATAATTCCTATATTATATTATACTATATATTCATATATAATACACAAATTAGAAGCAATTCATTTAGAAATAAGTTGAAAAATCTATATTAAATTTACCTCCTTAGCAGAATATAAATAATAATTGTAGGAATGTAATATATTACTTTGTTTTTAACTTATGATTACGATAATCGTTTAGAAATAATAAAGTAGTTTTCTCAACATAATCAATGAAATGAAAAAGCATTAATATAAAAAATATTAACGCTGAGTGCCATTAAGAATAACATTCTCGTTAATAATAATAATAAACCATCTATTCAAAGTTAGAGTAATGTAATAGTTTTTCTACTGCTTCAATTAATTGATAATAAATTAATTACAGCAAAATTATTATAATATTTTAATTTAATACTTCGAAAAAACGAAAACTATTTCACAAACAATTCAATGTTTTAAAAAACTTGAATAAAATTTCTAAATACTGTAAGCCTATTCAAAAATATAATTCTTTTATTTATAAACTAAATAAAAATTCTTTAGATAAATAAGTGAATTCATTTATTATAACAATAAACTTATTTATTTTTATATTTAGAATTTTTAATATTTCTATCTGTATTCTTCTTAACGATTTCTACTGTTTAATGTAAACGGTCAAAATAATCCTTTGAAAAAACTTTGACTCTTATTTTCTTTCTAAAGTTAATATCACTGAACTTTCATCTGAAATACTTAAAATGTTAGAAGAATTTAATTACTTCTTCCTCTCACTTTTAGTGCTTCAAGAAAGATTCTATAAATCCTCTTAAAAATATTTTTCTTCTTCAAAGGTTTTGAAATG
Organism: Centruroides sculpturatus; assembly: GCF_000671375.1. Taxonomy (NCBI): domain Eukaryota; kingdom Metazoa; phylum Arthropoda; class Arachnida; order Scorpiones; family Buthidae; genus Centruroides; species Centruroides sculpturatus. The sequence continues at coordinate 4,554 of NW_019385588.1, forward strand.
TTTCCTTTTGTGTTTTTCTAGTGTTTGTAATAACACTTCAATTATGAGAGATAATTCCGGAAATTAAATGATTTGCAAATTTATTTTAATTATTCAAGTAATTTTAACATTTTATTTTTGTTATTTTAGTTCATACAAATACAGTATAAAATTAAATCCTAAAGTATTACTTGAATCGATATTTTCGTTAGCTTTTCATACAAAAATTTAAATTTTATCATTCGCTAGTTTTCACGANGTGTAAGTCTGTATTTGTTTAACGTGAGAAAAACGTTTCTTCTCTTCTGTATCAAATACCATTTAATTTAATTTAATGGAATTATGAAGAAACTAAATTCCTCTGTTCAAAAGTCCAACAAAGAAAGGATCAACCGCAAACTACACTGTACTGTATTTAGCTCGAACAGTTTTTATACTGAATTTATAGATACATAAGACAAAAAGAACAATTCTACTTTTTCAAATACAGTTTGATTTAATGGAAAGATATATTTAGTATCTGTTTATGTGTTTAAATTTTTTTTGCAATTAAATTTTACATTTTTTTGATACAAGTTTTATATTTTAAGTTTAATTTTCTTTCGAAATTTAATCCATCGTTAACTTTGTCCTATTTTTAAGGTAGAATTATGTTATTTTATTTAATCTCCGAATTTTCTGCTTTGTTTCTTACTAGTACTGTATTACAATAACTTTTCAATTTATTTTAATTATTCAAGTAATTTTAACATTTTATTTTTGTTATTTTAGTTCATACAAATACAGTATAAAATTAAATCCTAAAGTATTACTTGAATCGATATTTTCGTTAGCTTTTCATACAAAAATTTAAATTTTATCATTCGCTAGTTTTCACGATAGTGAATGACAAAATTTATAGTTGTTTGCAAAAATCCTATATTCTGTTTTTAGTTTTCAACTACATCGGATTATTCGATAGCACTTCGATCTCTTGAGATAAACTGAAATTATATATAGATCAAACAGTAAAAACAAAAAAAGAGAGAGAGAGAAAGATGTCTGAATCCTTTTTTATACATATATTTATAGAATAAATCATATTGTTTGCCTACTGTATGTATAAATATATTCATATGGCTCCGTTTCATATATTGTACTATAATCTCTCTTTGATATAATGTAATCTTCAGTTTACGATATAACTTTTCAAACTTAAATTTTCAAGTAAAAGAAATTGTGAAATTTGCTTATTTCACTTTAATTTAATTATCATTTCTCGTAATCCAAGTTTTTAAATTGACTTATTCGATCTTCACGTTAATTTTCGTGAAATATTTACCATACGGAGTTGAGAAATACAATACATCTCAATTCCGTGGTTTTAACAAACACGTACTGTATGTGTCGTCCCTTGTTACGTGATATTCGTTTCTCTGAAAAGGTTCGAATAACCATTTAAACAGAGCCGTAACTAGGCAGGTGCAACAGGTGCATTCGCACAGGGCCTACCTGGAAGGGGGGCCCAAACTGCTGTTCATAAGAAATTATATTTTTAAATCTTAACTTTTTCCGCCTTTCTATTGGCGATTACATTTTGCCTTATTTGGACTCTAGATGTCTGATCACCAGTGTTCCCAACCGTGGCGACTTTTAGAGGGACGTAGTTAGATAGCGGAGACAGCAGACAAATCAGCCAAAAGTAGCGACTTTTGAAATTTTGTTTATTTATTTTTTGAGAAATTTAAATTTATGTTTATAGTTTTCAAATTTATAGATATTTCTCTACTTTATAGAGCTCTCNTTATATTTTAAGTTTAATTTTCTTTCGAAATTTAATCCATCGTTAACTTTGTCCTATTTTTAAGGTAGAATTATGTTATTTTATTTAATCTCCGAATTTTCTGCTTTGTTTCTTACTAGTACTGTATTACAATAACTTTTCAATTTATTTTAATTACTTTTTAGGTGAACTTCTTATTATTGTAGATGGTTTAGGTTGAACTTTTGATTATTTTGTACATATTTTACTTAAATAAAGTATATTATTTAACTTATTTTAGATTTTATTTTAATCTTAAAATAGAATAAAAGTTACTGTCACAGAAGTTTAAGAACTTAAATTAAATGTTTACATTAAAAATTATTGTAACCATTTCTATACGTTATTTATAAGCTTTATAACTGTTACATATTGAATACTTTTTTATAATTTTCTCAAAATTCACTTCTATTTTATTCAGATACAATTAAAAATTTTATACTTAATGTCATTGTTACATCTATCTTACAATTAACAAAGAAATTCACATCAAAAGGCATTTTGATTAAACTTAAAATTATGCGTTTAATTCTAATAGTTAAAGCATTTAAATTTTTAATTAAATATTAGTGAAATTTATTACATACTTCGAAATTCAAAACTTTTCTCAAATAACTTTTTAACTTTTACTAATTAAAAATTCTAAGTATAGTTAACACTGAGAAAAGATACAAACTGATTATTATTTTTAGAGACGTCTTATTTATTATTTTGCTATTGAATAATATATATTTTAGTATATAATAACTTCTAATATGAATGGGATTTTGAGCTGGTAGTCAGAGGTGTTGGTGAACTTTTTTAGAGGAGCTTAATAACGTTGTACCGGTGCTTTCGAGACAAATTATGAAACCGAATATGGTACGTTTGAGAAAAGGATATTTATTAATAGATTGGCCCTGCGTTTAATTATTTGTTTACGCTAGGATTGAGACCAATCCAGGCCCATTACCTCGCTCACTGCAGCAGGTTAACCAGGGGGAACATGCAAAAAAGGGGACGTGATAGATCAATTAAAGATAATTCTAAGGAAGTAGGAAAGAATAATCAATTGGTGGATATACTAGGTGAAGAATATTATCATTTTGAGGAAGAGTACGATAAAGACAGTTTAGAGACTTCGAGAAATACGAAAATTCGAGATTATTTTGAAACAGTAAGAGAAACAGATATACAGGTATTAGAAGAACCTCAATATACATTAAAAGCGATATACGAGTTAATACAGGAAAAATTTTTACAGCTGAATATAGAATTACGAGCAATTAGACAGAAGTCAACTTACTGAAAGAGGAAAACAAAGGGTTTCAAGAAGAAATTTTAAAAAATTTTCCAAAAGATTGAAGAAATGGAAGTGATATCCAAGAATAACAGTCAGACTAAAAGTATGTTAAATTTGAAATAGTTAAAATGGCAAATGAGAAAACTAACAAAAATATTATAATTATAAATTATCCGTTTAAATAAACTGACTATTTAAAGGAAATTAATCGTTTTATTAATGTGGAATTGGGAATAGCGGACAACACTATAGAAAGCTTAATTAGATTATCACATAATGAAATCAAACCGATTGTGAACTTTTTAGAGGAGCTTAATAACGTTGTACCATAACGTTAGAATCCATATATGTTAGAAATTTGATCTTAAAGAATTCTGGAAAAGGAAAGCAAAATTTAATAACGAGAAGAAGGAAAAAATAGTGTGCACAGTAGATTAAGAAGGAAAAAAACTACAGGCAACAATCAAACAGGAAAAGATTAAAGGAAATAAAATATTAGTAAAAGATGTTTATTATATTAAAAATAATAAAACAATTACGTATGACATTAATCTGGAAAAAGTGATTAAGTTAAAGGGTTTTTTTAGGAACAAATTGATTGAAACTGCAAAAATGTCAGAACATGGACAGAAAGAAACAATAAGCTTGCAAAATGTTAATAATAAAAAAATAGAAAAGTTAGAATTGGACAACATTCACATTGGGCATACGGAAATACAGATTGATACTAGTGATTCTATAGAGTCGTCCGATTTAGAAATAACAAACTGTAATGATGAAAATAAATATTTTATAAGTTTTTGGAATATTCAAGGATTGCAAGGAAAACTATAAAAATACCTTAAAAGAATACATGAAAGTTCTCTCATTAATTGGCTTTATAGAAATACTGTATGGATTACAAAGATGAATAGAGAAGATAAAGAATATCTTGAACAAAAACATATAACTTTATTTAGTAAGCTACAGAGAACCAGAAGATTTGGTAGACCGTCTGGAAGCTTTTTATAACTAATTAGAAGAGATCTCGATGAGTTAGTACATTGTTATATAACATAAAAAATTATATTTGCTGTGATTGAATTTGGACCAAAATGTAAGGTATCTTGGGAGAAATGAGAATAGGTGTAATATTAGTATATCTTCCTCCGCTAACCGATAAAAAATCGAGTTTGCAAGAAATTCATAACATTATTGTTTAGTGAACTAATCTTATTAATCTGTGGATTATAGGAGAAGACTTTAATGCTCGAATAGGGGAAAAGCTAGATACAAAATATAAAGGAGGAAATGTTAACATCAATAATAGAAGAGTATCCAAGGTTAAAACAACTAATACAGACGGGAAGATCTTACTAGACTTTGTACAGGGAAATGAACTATATAGGCCTATACTGAACGGTAGGTTGAATGGGGATTTTCCCGCTGAAAACACTTTCGTAGCCCACATGAGTAAATCTAGAAAAGATTATATTATCTGTTCCGACTTTATTTTAGATCAATGTAAGGTGATGAAAGTACTATAGATGGGTCCGACCACTTTCCGTTATAGCTGGAATTAAGAGGAATCACAGAAGGCGAAAGTAGCCTAAATCGCAGAATCGCATACAAAAAATATATTAAATAATGTAAAAGGACGCAAAATTAATAAAATAAAATTTAAGAAAGAATTCGATAATAAAGTGACTGAGATTTTAGTACAAGAGGAGAATAATAAACCGATAGATAATTATAATAAGCTATGGAGGTGATAGAATCTTACCGTTATAAGAGATGCACAAGGAATAAGATGTCAAAATATAAACAGAGTTGGTTTGATAACAAATGTTATTATTATAAGATTAAAAAACAAAGGACTACCTACAACAATTAAGAAAGACGAATTCAGAACGATCTTAAAGAAATACTTAATTAATAGGAAGATATATTTTAACCTTGTGAAAGCAAAAAAGAAAAAATACTTCACAGAAATTAGCGACTCGTTGATAAACTTAAAAGATACAAAAGCATTTTGGAATACTATAAATAAGTTTCGGAGAACTAATTCAAGTCCGGAAAGAGTGTGCCGGGTGTCATATAATAGTTGTTGGTATCAATATTTTCAGAAATATTCAGAGATAAGTAAAAACAAGAATAGCACCGTAATAAGTCCACCAAGGCACGAATTAATTGATGAGGTATTTAATGTTGAAAATTTATACCACAGAATTAAAAAAATAAAGAAAAAACTGCCCCAGGACANAGAAATTTTAGCAAGTTAAAATTAATAAAAAATTTATTAAGATTAATTATCGGGCAAGAACGATTGTCTAATATGTCTATTATTTCAATAGAATACATTATCATTAAAAATATTAATTATGATAATGTAATTAATGATTTTTGTGATAACTCAGGATGTATTTTCTTCATAATTTGAAGTTTAGACTATTTACAAAAAGTCAAAATTAACTTTTGAGTTCATCTTTATCCCTCATACACTACCACAGAAGTAACAGTCTTAAAAAATTGCTTTGAAGAACTCTTCTTAAACACAGGTAAAAATTGGTAAAAAATCTCACAAGGTTCACAAGGTTAGTGTGAAGAATTTCTTTGTGTTTTTAATTGTAAAAGTGTCAGAAACCTACAATGAAAGGCTGACACTTGATCTTTTTTAACCTTGTGAGATTTTTTACCAATTTTTACCTGTGTTTAAGAAGAGTTCTTCAAAGCAACTTTTTAAGACTGTTATTCTGTGGTAGTGTATAATGGATAAAGATGGACTCAAAAGTTAATTTTGACTTTTTGTAAATAGTCTAAACTTCAAATTATGTAATTAATGAATTTGCTGAAATGAAAGCTAGAAAAGTTCAATTAAAATAAATCTTATTAAAAATCTATTGTAATATATTTGTTTTATTATTTTCCCAAACCAAATAAATTAAGGGGCCTAAATGCAAATTCTTGCACAGGGCACAGGAATGGCTAATTACGGCTCTGCATTTAAATACCGTCACACAGAGCCGGCCCTACCATAGGGCGAACGGAGAAGCCGCTTCAAGCACTAAGTCCTAGGGGGCGCCTCAGTGGTAAAGAAAATTAAAGGGTATAAATTAGGGGCAACAAAGGGGGGCGCCATAATAGGATCTCGCTCCATCCTAAAATTTGCCTCGGGCCGGCACTGCCGTCACACTTGATTTGCATGCAGAAATAAATACTTAAATCGACATTTAATCGAAAGTAGCTTCTCTTTTTTTTTTCATCAACCCGTAAAAGTTCGTCTTTTTTTCGCTTAAGCGCCATTTTCTTCAAAAGAAATGACGTCAGTCCTCCCGACCAAAATTTACAATAATCTTTCCGTTAATAACATAATTAACAAATAATCGGAACTGAATGAAAGTATGTGAACTCCAAAATTTATTTTAAGAATCTGTTTTACACTGGATAGTGGATAAGTTTAATAGCCGGAATGCTATGGAGGTCTCATCTACAGAAAGTGCGAAATTAGGCATATTTTTGGTTATAATTATTTTAAATGAAATAAAAATAATAGATACTATATAACTCATCGAATAAGCTTGAAAATGATGTATAAAACATAAATGTAATTCGTACGGAAGTACAGTACCTTAACAAATTGAAAATAGATTTCGCTTTAACGTATTCTACATATACAGTAGAGAGTCGGTTATCCGAAAGAATTCTAGTCGGCAAATTTAAATTTTCGCTAGTGCTGTGGCGCTGCAATCTTTCGCTATATCTTGGGCTACTCCAATATTTTTTTTTTTTGATGTGTNCAGATTGATACTAGTGATTCTATAGAGTCGTCCGATTTAGAAATAACAAACTGTAATGATGAAAATAAATATTTTATAAGTTTTTGGAATATTCAAGGATTGCAAGGAAAACTATAAAAATACCTTAAAAGAATACATGAAAGTTCTCTCATTAATTGGCTTTATAGAAATACTGTATGGATTACAAAGATGAATAGAGAAGATAAAGAATATCTTGAACAAAAACATATAACTTTATTTAGTAAGCTACAGAGAACCAGAAGATTTGGTAGACCGTCTGGAAGCTTTTTATAACTAATTAGAAGAGATCTCGATGAGTTAGTACATTGTTATATAACATAAAAAATTATATTTGCTGTGATTGAATTTGGACCAAAATGTAAGGTATCTTGGGAGAAATGAGAATAGGTGTAATATTAGTATATCTTCCTCCGCTAACCGATAAAAAATCGAGTTTGCAAGAAATTCATAACATTATTGTTTAGTGAACTAATCTTATTAATCTGTGGATTATAGGAGAAGACTTTAATGCTCGAATAGGGGAAAAGCTAGATACAAAATATAAAGGAGGAAATGTTAACATCAATAATAGAAGAGTATCCAAGGTTAAAACAACTAATACAGACGGGAAGATCTTACTAGACTTTGTACAGGGAAATGAACTATATAGGCCTATACTGAACGGTAGGTTGAATGGGGATTTTCCCGCTGAAAACACTTTCGTAGCCCACATGAGTAAATCTAGAAAAGATTATATTATCTGTTCCGACTTTATTTTAGATCAATGTAAGGTGATGAAAGTACTATAGATGGGTCCGACCACTTTCCGTTATAGCTGGAATTAAGAGGAATCACAGAAGGCGAAAGTAGCCTAAATCGCAGAATCGCATACAAAAAATATATTAAATAATGTAAAAGGACGCAAAATTAATAAAATAAAATTTAAGAAAGAATTCGATAATAAAGTGACTGAGATTTTAGTACAAGAGGAGAATAATAAACCGATAGATAATTATAATAAGCTATGGAGGTGATAGAATCTTACCGTTATAAGAGATGCACAAGGAATAAGATGTCAAAATATAAACAGAGTTGGTTTGATAACAAATGTTATTATTATAAGATTAAAAAACAAAGGACTACCTACAACAATTAAGAAAGACGAATTCAGAACGATCTTAAAGAAATACTTAATTAATAGGAAGATATATTTTAACCTTGTGAAAGCAAAAAAGAAAAAATACTTCACAGAAATTAGCGACTCGTTGATAAACTTAAAAGATACAAAAGCATTTTGGAATACTATAAATAAGTTTCGGAGAACTAATTCAAGTCCGGAAAGAGTGTGCCGGGTGTCATATAATAGTTGTTGGTATCAATATTTTCAGAAATATTCAGAGATAAGTAAAAACAAGAATAGCACCGTAATAAGTCCACCAAGGCACGAATTAATTGATGATGTATTTAATGTTGAAAATTTATACCACAGAATTAAAAAAATAAAGAAAAAACTGCCCCAGGCCACGATACAATACCTAATTATATAATTAAAAAGTTTGCCAAAGGATATTATTAACTACTTGGCTATACAATTCAATGAATTTTATGATTTAGGTACGATCCCAAAAGACTGGAATAAAGTAATTTTCTGTACGTTATTTAACAAAGGCGAGAGAAATTTACGAAGTAATTATCGACCAATTGCGTTGCTGTTTGGTTTTCGAAAATTATTTACATCAGTCTTATTAACAAGATTTATAAATTAGATCGAAAAAATAACTACAGAAATAATACGCAGTTTGCGTTCATAAAAAATGGGGATACTCAAATGGCTCTTTTTGTGTTAATTGCGATATTTCAACTTCAGCTTCACAGAAAAAGACATTAAGTGCTTGCATTATTCCTGGACATAGAAAAAGCATATGATTCTGTGGCAATTTCAGATCTACAAAAGAAGATGGTTAAATATCAAGCGGAAGATCAATTAGTGAGAGTAATAAGTTTATTATTTGCTCAATATGAAGTGACAGTCAAACAAGATAATACAGAGTGGCCTTCGTTTGACATCGATCGGGGCCTATTACAAGGTGATCCTTGGTCTCCCACCTTTTTAATTTTTATACGTTTGATATGAACGATTGTTTTGAGAAAGAAGATGACGGGTTTATAATTGAAGGACAGATTGTCCATTCGATATCTTATGCTGACGATGTGGTGATATTAGCTCCGACAGCCGCTGCCCTACGTAGGAAAATTCAAATATTGAAAGAGTACATACTTTGATGAATTGAATTCAAAATTAATCTTAATAAATTATCCATAGTGATATTTAAGAATGGAACCAGACTGCCTAAGAAAAATATGACCTCCTATCTTAATAATGAAGAACTAAAGGTAGTTTAAGAAATAAAGTTTTTGGGAATTGTCCTGATACCAACACTGTCATTTGAAAAGAAATATAAAAAAAATCATGGCTAAATATAATGTATTGATTAATAACATGGTGAAATTATTTATCAAGATTAAATTTAAGAATATAGTAGTTCACTTTAAACTGTTTAACTCGATAATGCTGTAGGGTACGCTTCACCGATTTGGTGTCTTCTTAATAATTATCAAAAACTTGATACAATCCAAAATAAATTATCCGTAAAATTTTTACATTAGAACACAATATACCTGGCACTTAGATTGGAACTATATAGATTCAAATCAAGTCCTTTTTTTTATAAAAGGATTTATTAAATTTTTGTTTAAGATAAGAGATAGTAGGAATCTGCCAGCATTTTTATTGAAGATATTATATCAAAAATTTACTATGGATGTGCGGAGAAGAAATTGGGCAGGTCAAATGTCAAAAATACTTAGTAGTTACAGTTTTTCTCTAAATCCATTTCTAGAAATAACCGAGACGAGTGGAATATTGAGTGCGCAACTGATTCAAAATGCGCTAGAAATCTCCTTTTTCCAAGATACTGATGAATGGCAAAAAAGGAAAAAAAACCGGAGTGGTATAACACAATTATGAAATATCCATATATCAACAGTTATGTCTGCGCGAGGTACACTCAAAGCAGGAATCCACTTCCAGCCCGAGTGAAAGAAGCGACGTACCGGTACAGCTATTTTACGCTGATATATTAAGTAAAAACAATAACATCCGGCCAAGCAGCACAACCAAAGCAATTAATCAAACCCTTGGCAAGAAAATAAATAAAGAAGGCACAAGCAGCAGCCATGCTGTGCTCCTGTATGCCAAGGATGACAACGAGTCCCAATCCAAGCCGGAAATTAATAAGATCAAAGCCACCATAATGAAAAGCATAAAGCCACAGCAACTTAAAGTGAGCGTCAAATCAATAAGAGAAATAAGAAACGATGGCATCTGTATCAGGGTTGATACTCAAGAGGAGAGTGAAACTCTCATGGCAGTAATTAACAACATTCCTGATGTAAATGAAAGAATTAAGTGTTCAACATCCAAAGGGAAGCAACCGAGGGTCATTCTGCTAAACGTGCCGAACTCGGTTGACGACGATGAAATCCTAACTTTATCCTATGAACAAATCAAAACGCTTCATGAGGTCAGCAAGAAAGATTTTCTTTCCAATTGCAGAATAAACACTAGCCTTCATAAAGGGAGGGTAAAGGAAAATTGTCGGCATGTCATTATAGTAGTGTCGCCACACATCAGGAATCGTCTCCCACAATTTATATCTAATAACTAATATAATGAAACAAAAAGAAAATTTTAATTATTTTAAATGCTAAAATGTTAAGAATAGTTGGTTTTCGTCCGAACCTGAACTAAGAATTGAGTGGAAACACTAGCAAGTTAATAATATTGTTTCGTGGGGAGCATCTACGACGATCACTTGCCGTTACTACTGGAGTGACGTTCCCCCTGACATAAAAAAAAGAATGATTAAAAAATTTTGCAAGCTCGTTGGACATTGTCATTTTGATCTCACTGTTTCTCGAAAATGAAATCATGAACCACGATTTTAATTATCAATACATTTTTAATTTCTTCGTCTCGTATGGTATAATATGACAAAGTTTATTCAAAATCGACCAATTAGTTTTGAGAAGGAACTCAATTCTATAAGATACATAAAAGGGGTTTCGCTAACGCTTAATTAATCATGTGAAATGTATCAAATATGATGTAATTGATGTTTTTGTACTGTAGATAGTAATTACCTTAATTTTTTAATAAATTAATTCAATTTTAATTACATATTATAATTGCACAATTAAGCAAATAATCTTATTTATTAAATAACTTTAAAATCATTATAAAAATTTTATCAATAAATATAATACATTTTAATGAAAACTTAACAACAAATTAATAATTTGATTTTTTACCTATTACTCTATTTTACTTTTAAATAATATATCACTTAACCGTTGAATTTATTATAAGAATAGAGGCGTGATTTCAATTTAAAACGTTAACATAATTTATTTTGAAATAAAATAAAAATTTCAAATGTGCTATTGACATTTCGAAAAGTCAGTGAAATTCTAATACTTCGCATTTCAATAATTTATTTTTCTGTACATTTATTATTAAAACATTTCACTTGAATTTCTGACAAAGTTCTTTTATAAAAATTTATTTTAACCTTTTACTTTATTGCAGCACATAGAATTTTTTAAAATAAACTTTGTTTGAATGAATATTAAAATAATTTTGACTAAAATATAAAAAATTATTCCAAGGTTTCAGTGTTATTTTTTTAAATTTTTATTAATGAAAATATTTTTACTTTTACATAGAAAAACTTTTATTTTATTTTTACGCTTTTGTTTATTTATGTTATTTAATTAATTCAAACAATTTATCTTACTTTTTTTACATTTTAAATAACTATTTATACAATTGAGTTATGTGATGTTTGTCAATTTTTTTAATTGATTATATTCTATTTAAAATTTTAATTATTTTTTTCAAGCAAATAACAATATTTACTAATTTTTTCTCTTGTTGAATCGACTTCATTGTTTAACTAAAACGTCACACAAAAATAATAGCCAAAAGTGATATCAATTTATTACTTTTTAGTCAAAGAAACTAATAAATTGAAATCACTAACCGCCAAAATTTAACAGCATCAATCACCCTAATAAACAAACCTTCTTGCAAAATTTCAGAAATTTTCGCAAAAAGCACAGGAGTTAATAAGCTTCAAACAGCGCTAACAAAATCGCATTCATAAATATAGGGAGGAAAAACCCGAATTTGTTTGCATTTCTTGACGTTTTAAGGTCTTCTGAGTCCAAAAACGTAAAGATATTTGGGGGAGTCAATTTTTGACCAATTGCCATTCTTTTCCTCTATTATATGTAAAAGCCGAGAAAGTAAAATCTTTTATTTAAATTGTTTATTAAAATTAAACGTAAAATGTTTTGTATAATATTTATTATTTTGTAATTTTTATCTTTATGTAAATATTAGCAATAATTTTAATTTTATACAGTAGAGCATCGATTATCCGACCCTCGATTAACCGTTACCTCGGTTAACCGACCGCGTTCTAGTCGGCAAATTCAAATGTCCGCTAGTGATGTAGCGCTACAATATTTGGCTATGTCTTGGCTACTTTAAAATTATTTTTACGTCTTTTAGCTGGCAACACTGGATCGACTATGAAAGGGAGCCAGTATTTAAACGACGCTTAATTTTCTAATTTTTAACGATACAATAGCGACGATTATTATTTTTAAAAAAAAATTTGATGGGCGTAACATAGAGGAAAATTCAACGCGAAGTAGGTTAATAGCGATATACTAATATACTAATATACTAATTACATGGGATATAATAATATACTACACTAATAATGGATTTTTTCATACTTTTCGGTTATCCGACTTTTCAATTATCGGACCAACTTTAGTCCCCAATTGAGTCGGATAATCGATGCTCTAGTGTAATTATAAATAAAAATTATTAATTTATTTTAAAAATACAGTATTTAATCAGTGTCTTTCAGTAATCAAAACTTATTTCAATTCAAATTAAAATAATCTTTTGAATTAGCATTTTTCTAATTACAGTAATATATTAATCGGTGAATGATTTATGTTTTTATAGGACAAAATTGATATAGATTCTTGTTAATTGCATTCTAATGTTTAAGTAATTAGCAAAGTCATTAATTGATTTCTAATAAGTGATAGTTCATTTTTCTTTTTAAAAAAATGCTTTTTTTTACTGTATTATAACTATTTGAAAGTGAAAAATATGAAAATGTGAGAATAATGATAAATAAACATAATAAAAAGAGTAGACAAGAAAGAAGATAATAATAAAATGATAAAATAACCAGAGATCACAGCGATATTAAAAAGCTGGTGTAATTTTGATGGAAGTTTTGCATTATTGCATTATATTAATTAATATAAAGATTACATTATTTTTAAAGTAAAAACTTATTTTTCTATGTTCCAAAATTTCAAAAGAAATTGAAGATTTAATATTTGATGTATTAAATACAGTAATGCCCCGAACTTACGCGATAGGTGGAACCGAGCGATAACCGCGTAAGTTGAATTCGCGTAAGTCGGGGTATAATTTCGCAATTTGTGTAAAATCCAAGTCGGATGTATGTAAGCTAATAAATGTTCTCGTTAATCCTATCTCGTCTTTCGATTCGTTCACGGTTACAAGAAATCACAACATAGAGTTTCTCGAGTCTCCATAGATATAACAAACACAGAAATAAATAACACAAAATAAATTGTAGTTATGTGTCGATTCCGCGCAACACGTCCGAACATGTAAGCCGAACAATAGTGTGGGGGGAGTGAGTAATCAAGAGCTGCGTGGCGCTCAAACAAAAGACGAATCGACGAGATTTGAAAATCGCGTAACTTCGAGTTCGCGTAAGTCGGGGTAGCGAGGTATTACTGTACTATAATTTATATCGATGTTTCGAATATTTTATCTTCTGAGTAATTTGAATAAAATGTTTAATTATAAAGAAATTACGTTTTCTACTGTCCTAAAAATGTTGTTGATTATAGTCTAAGTGTATAACAAAAATAAAATATTATAAAAGAGTTTCTTGTCTCGAAAATTGTTGAAACTAATATCTCAAAAACTATAGTAGAGATATCAGAGACTTATAAAACTGATACTGGTAATAGCAAAATGACACTTCTGTCATCAGAATGCAACTTTATTGCTGGTATGCATTTCAGTACACAAGACTCATCAGCCATATATAAAAATATATAGATGTCTGTTGTAGAACAAATTCGCAGAAAAATTGATATTAATTACGATCTAGAATTTAAGACATACCTTTTCAAGATTTATTTCCTCCATACTGCACAGTTCTATGAGAATTACATTATAAACAGGCAATATCTAAAGAGAAAATCTCTTGATAATCCACTATATAGCAGTAGCGATTTCAATTCACTGTAATCTTTACTATAGTATTTGAAATATTAATTTCAAAAATAAAATACATATGTAATCTTTTACAAAAGCACTTAAAATATGTAAAAATCCAGGTAAAGTGCGTCCTTGACTTTGTTCATCCAGTGAGATGCACGATTAAAACAGAGAGTTGTGCGGTGCTTTTGAATATGTATGCACGAAGTATAATACAATCTCGATAATATATTGAATCGGAACGGTGTCGGTTAAGGAAATTGCCAGATTATTGAACGTAAGATAAATTCAATGGCACATAAACGAATTTGACAGCGTGTAGACAGTTATTAATGATGCAACAAAATATGAGTTGGACTACTGATCAAAACATCCAAGCGCGTTGCCGTCGTTGTTAATTGTGTTTCCAATTTGGTAATATTCCACTAAATTTAGTGGAAAATTGAAACGACCAAGAAGAATTTAAAGAATTAATTTTAATATTTATATAGTATCTCGTTTAAGATACTATACCTATTTGAGCATCCTAAGATGACGAGCCTAACAATTCAAAATATCGCGCACAAGCTCGGGATCAATACCATGCCACGTTTAATGGGAAGGTGTTTAAATTTAATGGAAACTGGAGTTTGAATTAGTGGGTAGCTTGTACGATTTTGCAACAATGCCAGTAATGTGAGAAGACTAGTAATAGGAGAGTCTTAGTGTAGAATTACTGACTTATCGAGCTAACAAACGACCGGATTACTGAAATTATACTGTACTTAAAGTAATAGCTACTCGTCAGAATCCGAAGACCAATTCCATCTGATGTTAAATGTCACTGAATAATAGTAAAAAAATGATACTGTCTAAATATTGGTAAAATTTTACCAATCTCAGTAAAATTCGAATATGACAAATTAGCTAGTTTGTTGAATAAACGATAATTTTTGTCAAGAAAAAGAACTCGAATCATAAAACAAATCTTTAAATTTTTATTCTTTGCTAGCAAGACTTCTATTAACCTAAAATAAAATATTTGTGTCTTTCTCAATGTTTTTATTTTAAACTATATACACTTGGGGATGAGTCCATTTTTACGACACTTTAATAAAAACCAAAGTTGAGCTTTTTGCTTCAACCACAATGTTCTGGTATTCAATAAAGTAAAGAAGGGTTTTCTATTAGTTTCCATAATGATAATAAATTACACTTTACCCCAGCTTTCAAAGATCTTATTGGAAACTAATAGAAAACATTTCTTTACTTTATTGAATACTAGAACATTGTGGTTGAAGCAAAAAGCTCAACTTTGGTTTTTATTAAACTATATACTTTTCAGAATTTTAAAATATATGCAAAACAGGCAAAAGTCCGAAAACCTGATGTTNTTTATTTTTATTTTATTTATTTGTTGTATTAGTACATCAAGAAATGTATGTTACAGATGTGTTCCTATGTTTTGTATTATTGATGAAAGAACTGAATTGGAAATTGCAGAATGAAATTGTACTAAATGAGATAGAAAGTTTCGAAAAAGTTAACAAAACAAGTGAGTACGCTTACAAGCTAGAAAATGATAACACGAAACATTAAATAAAATAAACAAGCCTACGATCTAGTGACAAAGTAAGTTTCCTTTAAGTTTCCCAATGCTATACAGTATTATACTTACAATAGTTAAAAATACGTGTTTGTTATCTTTCGTAGAAGACTTCTCATTGTAAATGTGTAGTTAAACATATCTACATAATGTTAAATAAATATAAGTCAGTTAGGTATTTTAAGTCTTTAATAAGGGAGTGAGTAATCAAGAGCTGCGTGGCGCTCAAACAAAAGATGAATCGACAAGATTTGAAAATCGCATATCTCCGGGTTCGCGTAAGTCGAGGTATTACTGTATTACCATGTTGATAGCCAAAACAATATGCATAGAACCACCATTAAGCTTGGCATAAAGTATCATTAGTTTTATCATGATTAATGATGCAGGCATTTTTCCTATAAAATACAAATAAATCAAACAGAACAAGACTAGAAAATGATTATATAACTGTGCAATATTACTAAAATTTTAACGTTCAGTTATTAGGTAAGTCATTTTCATCATTTTTTAATCTCTCTGAAAGTCAATATATATATAGTCTTTGGATTTGATAATAATTTGAGGAATCTCAATATNTTCTCCTAACGTACCCTAACTGTGTACCAAATTTCAACTTTCAACTCCTAACCGTTTGGGCTCGTATCCATAATGTATATAGAAGTTTTAATCCTGTCTCTCTCCCCCCCGAGGGGAATTTCGAAAAATCCTTTCTTAGTGTGCGTTTTCGTGACGTACCCTATCTATGTACCAAATTTTAACTTTCAACTCCTAACCGTTTGGGCTCTGCACTTATTATTATTATCATTATTAGTATCAACCCATCTCGATTATATTATAGATTAGTAGATTCAGATGCTCAAAATGATGATTTTTATCTTCATTTTTACAAAATAAAATACTTCGCATCTTTTATTTTATATCAAAACATCTAAATGTATAAATTGTTATTTTTGTACATAAAACTTTAATATATGAACGTGCAAAATAAAGAAGAAAATTAAGATTTATAATATTTACAACTTTCTAAAAGTAAATAAATTATTCTCTTATAAATTATTTTTAAAATTAAAATTTACCAGTATATATTTGCAATATGCTATTACTTAATTCTATTATATCATCTGAAGATAAATATTCAAAATAAGTATGTCTTTTAAATTTTACGCTCGTAATTCATTGTCTATATACTGTATATAGCTTATACAATATCCATATACACATATTAATTTATATTTTTACAATTTATTTTTTTATTTATAAAAAATAGTAAATTTTCAAAAATGTTTAAAATAAAAGCATAAATCAGAAAGAACGTACTTATTAATAGATAGTGAAAGTATTTTATCTGTTTGGTTTACATTCTGTTTTTTTTACGAGAAAAAATAAAAGATTTATTTCACTTCTATATTGTAATAATTTAAAAGGGGATGTGTTCTAATGATACAAATCAATCAGAAATTACAAAAGTAATAATTTTTCTGCCACCAATATATTTGATTAATATGGGATGCAGTAAAGTTATTCACGAATCTTCGATAAAGTTCAGTTGTCCTGAGCTACCTGAAGAGATCTTTTCAGAAAGTTGGTACTTCCAACAATTATCCATTGTTTAATCTAGGAACAAATTTTTATTATAAAAACTAGTAATGGTGTAAAAAATTAAATTAGTAGATCCAAAATTCTCAAGCAATTAATTAATTCAGAGTATTTCATCTGCTAGAGAACTGAAACATAAATATTCCTATTCAAAATTTTCAAAGTACAGTATTAGATAAAATATAGCATAGAATAGGTAAAGGCATGTTTCTGTATTCATCGAAAAGATAAGATTGTCTATATTACGTAATTGTTATTTGTTTTCATGTAGTAGAATTCATGTCACGACAATGTTCCTGTCAACACAAACTGTCGTGATGTGATTACCTGTCACGCTCGAGACATTCTTATTTGATGTCAAAGCCGAAAATCCTATCTGAAGAGGAAATGAAGTAACAAGCAAACAAACAGTGCAACAAGTTTCTAGCGAAAATTAACAAAAACGCAAAATTCAAACTTTTTGACTTTTGATCCATTCAAAGTAATTAGTGTTCTCTTTTTAAAGCTTTAAAAATTAATACAGTATATGCATTTAAGTGAAATCTGAGTTTAGTGAATACTGTACTGGGTTTAGGTGCACTTGTACTTAGTGGACCAAACGTACGATCCGGCCATTGTAATAGAACTATTGCCATATTTTTACCTTAATTGAGAGGACATTGCCTTCTGCAAAAAAAACCACAAAAATTTCTTATTACTTCTATTCCCCAAGACTTCTGTCAAAGGAACAATACAACGAATCTCATGTTTTTCATGAATATCGTTTAAAAAATACGTCTAACGTCAAATGTCATCATATCATAACATTTCTCTGTGTTCTTAAACTTGTCAAGCGAGACCTTTTAGTTTCATTTTTAGACAGTAAAATTTACTCTCATACTTTCTTCATCAAACATTGGTAGATTGATGTCAGACTTTTTTTTTATTGTAGCCCTACAATAAAAGGAAGCCATTAAGAAACACGCATTTAATTTTGAAGAAGGAAAAAATAGAAGTGGAATGAATCAAATGTGTTCGAAAAAGCGGCAAACGTCCGGCGTAACGTAATTAGTAATGTCTATTGCAATTTATTGCAGGAGTTGCGCATTGAATTTCACTGTAAACATGATCTTTTCTTAGGTTTTTCTAAATCGATCATTAATTTCTAATTTTTAAATTTATTACAAACTGGCTCTGAACGCTTTGCAGTGTTGAATTACGTTAGTTAACTATCGTAAAATTAGCCTATAATTTTGACAAATAATTTATTGTGATTACGTTTAGCATTTGGTAAGGGTAGGTTTAGTCTCAAAGCCTCTTAGGAGCCTTACCATTGTATAACAGTATTTTACATAAAAACAAAAGTTGTAACATTTTCATCGTTATTTATTTTCCATGTTACGATGTTATTGATTACAATAGGGATGGAGAGTCAGAGTCGAGGAGTCGATCTTTTCATGGAAGTCGAAGTGGGAAAGAAAACTTATCGACTCCTGACTCTTTAAGTCGCGTTGACGTTGAAAAAAGATTTTAAAATTTGAGAAATAAATTATTGCTTTTCTGTTCTGAGTATCCTTGTTGTAAGTTTTTTGTCTTTGATCAAAAGGCAAATAAGGGAAAAAACGAAACCATCATTTTTAGATTTTTAGATTTTTCTTTTAAACCTTGTTTTTAAGCTAAAACCAACAAATAGTATTAAATCCGTCTCATTGTATTTTTTATAAAATAAAAATTCTTCAGTTTTTATAACAGCATAAATTATAGTGTTAGATATGTATTATGCATAAGAAATGCCCAAATGACCCTAAATTGAAATGTGTTCAAAATGAACATTTTCATATAAAATAATAATAAATTAAAAACTCTGTAGTCGCTATTTTCTGTTATTTTATTTTATTTTTTAATTTACTGTTTTATAATTTTTATTCTATGTAAACCATTTGGAAATCGTAAAATTCCTATACAATTAAAGTATTATGTTACTAATATATATATTACTGTATACTTTAATAAAAATTATTCGCAAATAGTATTTAGTAAATACTATTTATAATTTCAAATTCAAACATTCTTAAATATTATATTTTTGTATATAATAAATAAAATTCCTATTTTTTCAAAAAGCTTATTACAGCCAACTTTATCTCTATTAAACAAACTACTAACTTACTCGCCGTGCATTAGTGAAAAGAATCAGGAGTCAGAGTCGATTTTAAAGCACCGACTTCGGAGTCGTGTATTTTTTCTCCGACTCCCCATTGCTGGATTACAGTTGATATAAATTAATTTGTGTTATTCTGCAAAATAAATAGGATATGTCAGGAATATGTTTCTGGTAGTACGTCAAAAATATAAATTGGTTTGGTTTTACACGGTTACGGCAACTCAACACATGGACGATCTGCATGAGCGACAGTTTCCCAATTTAGGTGTTACTAATTGACCCTATTTAGTTATTCCTAATGTAAAGAAAACACGGAAAATTTCACTTGGCCAGCCCGTAAGCGAGGGCGAGAACCCACAAACCAACTACCAGGGTTTATTGGTAGATATTTTATCCATTCGGCTAGTGGCGGGCTATATAAATTGTAAGAAAATTGTTGATTAGATTCACAAAAATCTAAATATTGTATTTGCAATTGAAAAGCTAAACGTTTTTAGAGAATAGTTGAAGAAATTAGCACCTAAGCCTTAAAAATAATTAAAAAATAAAACAGATCTGCTGAAGCCAAGAATTTTTTAAAATACAGATATTCCTTAATTAACGCGGTTAATTAATCCCTCGATGGTACCGAGTATATCAAAATCGCGTTATTGAAATATGGTATCTATATTAAGTAAAGCTAGCTGGTAAAGCCGCATTAATTAAAACTTCTTCCGCATATAAAAAAAATTTCCTTAATTAATTTCGTGCGTTAATCAAATCCCGCGTTTAGCAAGGTATACTTGTATATGGCTCTGGACTCCAGCAAAAAAAAAAAAAAATGGAAACCCGACTAGGTTCGGCTCACGCTTCAACTCCGGTTCTAAAACACTGCTTATGACCATTATAAGGTTATTCTACTTTCCTTCACAAACATGTTGATTAATTTCTTCATATTTCTCAAGGATTTCAGACGTTTAAACTGTTTTTTTTTTCTGTAGATAATATGGACAAAATTGGTAATCTTTCTTTCTTTTGCCAAAAGGAGCAGAATTCCATACTTTACCATATTTGAATACTTTATGAGAATAACAGCCCACTGTACTATTGGAAGCACTGAAATAAACGGGTCCCGTATAGACTGTAGCTGTTCTTTAGTTTAAAGCTTAGATTTGCTATCTTACTATCCCGACTAATCTAATTGAAAATTATTTATCTAATAAGAAAGTTGTATTACTTGATAAAAACTCTAACAAATAAGAACTCAAGTAAAACAAATCTGACTTAAAATATTTTTTAATAGACCCATTAACACTGATAGCAATTCTTCAAACAAAATTTTAACTCAACTTGTATGTTTGCAAGAGCTGGTACATAATATGCAGATTATAATCAGTATAACATAATTCTATTGAAAAATGAAAACTTTATTTATAAATAAAAAGTAATTTGAAATACTTAACAAAGAATTACAAATCATAAATAATTACTAATGTAATAGACTTATAATTATTAATATACAAAAATGTTTTTTTTATAAAAATCTTACATTTTCCATATATTTAAAAACTTGAATAACTTTTGATACTGAATATTAAATAAATAAATTATTTTAGTTTAAATTTTATTTTACTACATTTTTGAAATAATTTATATTTATGCAAGATAAATTATAAAATTTGATCATATAAATTAAAGAAATATTTTCTCCTTTATATGAAATTTCATTCTTTAAAATATAATTTTAATTTTAAAATTACATTTTAAAATTAAAATTATATTTTAAAGAGTGATTGTATTTTAAAATTTTAATTTAATGAAAATTAACTCAGTAATATACGCGATACACAAAAAAATAGATGACAATCTCGAGAGTTTAAAATATGACGTGTTAATTACAGATGTTGCTTTTAAATGTTCACATTTCTTCCAAAATTCTTCTAGTATTCTTATTATTGTGTATTAAAAGTCATACTTAAAAATAAACAAAATATGAAACAGTTTTGGGGAAAAAGATATTTGATATATTTCAATGGAAGAAAAGTGTTGATAACATTGTTCACTTACATATCGATACTGTCTTTTATTTAATGTTTTGATAGTTGACTTAACATACTTAGATACTTATCGGGTGGTTTTTATTTTTGTTACTTTTATGGAGTTTATTGGATTTCTATTATCTCATTTCTATTTCTCAACGTCCGAACTTTAATATCCAATACTCTGTTAATGGCAAGTTTATGATCTTGTAGTAAAATCTTTTTGATGTTCTCATTATCGGAATTCTTTTAATATTCTTCTTATTTCAGCATACCTATAAAACAGTCAATTTTTTTTACTAATACGCTACATCTATGTAAAACTTCCTAACCACCACTGAATAAGTTTACCTATTCAACTAAAATGTATAATTTTATACATTACAAATGTATCAAACTTAATTTTTTTCAACATAAGATTATATAATATTATTTATATTAAATAATCTTAATTATAATCTCTTAAAAATATGTTACGTCAAATTAAAACGCTTATAACTTTAATTAATTTCAAATAAGCATGCAAATTAAAGTAATCGATCTACCTTTCGTAAAGTTTTCCTCTCAATTGAATGCAATATTACATTCATTTTCTTTACTTTCAACTCTGTTCATCCTTAGGGGTTTACCATAAAATGAAAATATCAAAATAAAAAAAGCTGGCAAGGACTCCTCGACTTTTCCAGTAATCGGACAGGAGGTTAAAGGGACTATTAGGAAGTCCGATAACTTTCAATTATTCTAGGTTATGAAATTTAAGTAATAAAAAAAGCTTAAAATGAGTGTCAAATCATAAAAAAATCTCCATTTAAAAAAATATTTAAGTATAATAAACACTGACATTAGCTACGAATTTAAAATTGTGTATGGCGCCATCTGTTATGATATGTTATTAAAAATAACTTTTATATTATTAATTATTATAAATAGGTAAACAGTGTTTAATTTTGAAGTTAGAGATGAGTTCGTTTAAACATTATAAATGCCAATTACGAGTAAAATTTTAATTAAGTCCACCTCACTTGAGATATGATATATGACTTTCTCTATTTTCTCATTTCCTAGAGTTCCGTATTCCATAATTGAATAGCATCAAATGCCCCTTATATGCAAGTTAACATGGCAAATTTCGTTTCTTAATTTTTACCTCATCCTGAGATATTAAACAAAACAGATACCGAGCCATATGAAGAAACAAACACATTCTGGGAATTTTTTCCTTTTTTTTAATTTTTTGTGAGTTTAGAGGGTCTTGAAACGTTAAGATTTGCAAAATCCCGGAAAATCAAATTTGACAATATTACAGTACTTTCCTGGCTGTTATAACAGCCGGAAAAGTAAAAACAGTAATTACAGGTATAAATTAGTTAAAGCTTAAGTATCTATCTTCTGGCACAAAAATAATTTATACGGGGGGCGCTTCTGTCTGCCGAGGCTGTTGGCGTATTTTTCCACTCACCTCAAAAACAGGCAAAGAACTTATTCTACTAATTAAAAATAGTTAAATTTTTTTTTGATTTTGTGTTGTGCAGTAATATTATTAGTGTTGGATAGTTTAATAATATATTTAATATGCAACGTTCGCCAGTGAAAAGAGGTAGACCACCACTTCAAAGGTCAAAGTCAGTTAACAGGAAAGAATCTGCTCCGAATACTAATACCAAGCTAATTACAGACTACAATACTCATGTTGAAAGAATCTCTCCAGAAACATCCTCTGCAAATATAAATTCGAACTCTGAAACGACACTTCCAAAGACGCAATTATCAGGTGAGCCATTTAATATGCTATCTTCTTCACCAGGAAAATTGGAAAATATATCCGATATAACGAGTATGACTCTATGGAACAAAATTTCTGAACTAATTAACAATTCTAATACTAGAATATTAAACCAAATGACCATTATTAAAGAAGATCTGGACCAGATACGCAATAATATTCAAGAAACTAAAAATCAAAATCTAAAAATGAATAATAAAATAATAAATCTTGAACAACAAATTATTACGTTAAAAATAGAAAATGAAATAATGCAATATCAAATGGATAATATGATTAATATGCAACATCGCAGTAATATAATGTTATTTAGATATCCAAGCAAAAAAAGTCCTACCAAACTAGAAGTGTTCAACTTAATTAACGAAACATTAGATTTACAGGAAGTCACAATGGACGATATAATAGCAATTATTCCGATAACAAAATCTCAGAATCCTACAATTAAAATAATCATTAAAAATACTCAAATAAGAGATTACATTTACTCAAGATTTATAAAAATGAAACAACAAAATACACAGAGCGAATGGAAAGACACCCAAATAGCACAGGACCTCACTAAAAGATCTAGAATAAGACGGAAACAGCTAATTCCTTTTCTAAGTGAACTAAGAAAAACTGGTAAATATCCTAAACTCCGAGGCGATACCATATCGTTGGATAATTTTTCTTTGACATATAGTTATGTATTGGAAGGGTTGGTACACCTGGATTCTTTCAAACCATTTTCTATTTCCGAGAATTCTAACCAATGACAAAGGTCCAATTTTGCTTCCCCAATACAAGAATTAAATTTTAAGAAGATTCAACTACCAAATCCTTTACCCGATATATATAATAATAACGATAAATTCCCTGAATCTACCTCTAATCATATAATTTCCCATCTTGTGATAACTAATTGGAACTCTCAGGGACTTAAGAATAAAATTAATACAAAAGATTTTATACTGATGTTAAAGAAATCCGATATAATAGCTATCACAGAAACTTGGATGACAACTTTTCCTAAATCACTGATCAAACAGAATGAAAATTATCATATAATTACGCAAATGGCTCAAAAACCTACAGGACCGGGACGTCCTTTTGGAGGTTTAGGTTTAATAATTAAAAAATCAATGGGGGAAATTATATATACC
>NW_019385588.1:30283-44108 GCF_000671375.1 Centruroides sculpturatus
ATTTTAAATATGCTAGCTTTTAGATACATTTCTACGATTGATAGATATTAGATATATATATATATATATATCGGATATTAACGTTTTTGCGATTCCTGAGAGAGAGAGTTTACAGAAGTTGCGCGTGGCGATAAATACCTTGTATGAAATCTTGATCTGCTGCAAGTCAGTCCGACATAAAAGAAGACAGTTCTGGACGACAGTTATTATTTCCACAATTCTTAGTTAACTAGATATTAGGCGAGGAGATATCCAAATATTTTAGCACAGGAAAAACTTGAGTGGTCCAATCGAGAAACTGGTGACGACTCCCCTACTTTGTTGTTCTGTTCTATATTTTGAACTGTGAAATCGAGATATTAAGTCAAGAAGTGATTCTGGTCTCTCTGTAATGGATTTTAATGCAAGTATAGTTTCTGACATGAATGTTTATTTTTCTCAAGCGTATCGTTTTAATTAAAATTACGTGTAATTATCATCGTTACGATTACAATTTATGAATATAATTATCATCGAAACGATGATAATTATATTCATAAATTGAAAAAAATGAAGAAAAATCTAAAAATAATAACACAATAACACATTAAATTTTATTTCTAGATCTGTAAAAGAAAAGTATGGATATAGATATTATACTGCATGTTATAAATTTAGATTAAAATTTTCTTTTTGAGGTTTTAAATAACAATTAGATAAATTAATTCGCAATTTTTTGCCGATCTCTAAAATGAATTCCGTTGAAAATATTATAAATTAAAATTTGTTGATAAAATATAAAATTTCGTTATTTATTTTTAAATGTAACAAAGAATTAATGAAATGTAAATTTGGGTGGTTATTTTTAATATTAATTCTGAAAATAGTTTAATTAAAACCCAGCAATATTATATTAAATTTTTGAATATAATTCTATTATTTTTTTTTTTGTTTTTGATATTTTTAGTATAAATAATAAAGTTATTCGTCTTGTTTGTCGCTTTTTTATATAAGAAATAAATCCCACACACATTGTATTGAAAGATTTATTGTAAACAATAAATCTTTCAATACAATATAACAGAATTTTGAATAAAATATTACAAGAACTGTAGATATTTTTAAAATATTTTTATATAATATTAATTCGTTTAGTAAATGAAAATAGTTATTATTTCATTTTAATTAATATATGGCAACGTTGTGAAAAGAAAAAGTTGATGATAAATACATTGAAGATAAATCTGAAGAGGAATAGTTAAGTGGAGTGATCGTTCTGGGCGATCTGCCAGCAGAAGAATGGATTCCGAAATGAGTATTTACGGAAAACTGATTCTATTTATGTGATAGATATGTGAAGAAAACCCGGAAAACTCCTCGAAAAAGAGTAAAAGGGAAAAAAATATATTATATATTTTGCTAATTATATTTAATTACATTAAATAAATCAATAATTTGAAACTAGACGAATATATCTGCATAAAAATAGAATAAATTTGATTTAAATCTACTCTACTAATATATATAAATATATATATATATATGTAATACTTAGTTTAAACTCATCATTACACTTTTTTGCATCACGACATTTTTGTTACGAATAGTCTGTATTGGGAACAAGTGCGAATCAGAAAGGCGAGGTTAGATAGTCAAAAAGTAAAAATAAAATTTTATCTAATTGACAACTTATTTCAATATAACTTCATTAATTTATCATTTATTTGGAAGAAGCGAATTTTCTAATATTATTGAGTAAATATAACAGTTTAAAAATGATTCGAATTTTTTCGAGTAAAAGTTTCTTAATTTGATTAGACAGGAAATTAGCTTAAAAAATTTCATGACTTTATAGTATACAACAATGTACAGTATAGTCTTTTGTAACTTACAGATAGAGTAATGTACGGTAGGCGCCTGCAAACTGTAAAAAGGGTACAAGCTATAAAAAAGAATCATACATTTTGCAAGAATCTTCAAACTATGAATTAACGTCGAGTCAGCGCTCCCACAAGTTCGCACTGGTTGCAATTAATCCGGACTAACTTGGTCAAATTTTGGTCAACGTAGACGAACTTTCATGAGACAATGGATAAATAGCGTTCATCAGTTTCTTTGATATCTACAGAATAGGCTAGAAGTCATGAATTTTCTATTGTTTGTTAATAATGTAATTTGGGGCTCTTTGGTGATTACGAAAAGGGAAACCCAAACGGAAAAGGAGCACGCACCCAAGTGCCCCCAATCTACGGGCCCACCTCGTACTGTATGGCAGAGACCTCTGAATATCGAAAACACTCATTGATTATAATTTCTATTGTCAAGAAATTTTAAATT
Source organism: Centruroides sculpturatus (assembly GCF_000671375.1). Lineage (NCBI taxonomy): Eukaryota > Metazoa > Arthropoda > Arachnida > Scorpiones > Buthidae > Centruroides > Centruroides sculpturatus. Next base: position 32,600 of record NW_019385588.1, read on the forward strand.
ACTGTACAGTCTTTTAAGAAATTTGTCCGAGTTAGGGAGATTTACTATTAATATATTTTAATTATCTTGATTTAAATTTTTCTGAAAATGTACTAAACATTTCTTTTTCACTGTTCAGCAGACTAGACTTGTTTCAAGCAACGTTTAAGCAATAAATAACAAATTAATAAGGCTAGTTAATCACAATGTTAGGTTTATAGATTCTTCTGCAAAATTTTTTATCGAAATAAACTACAGATTATGAAAAATACATGCTAAAGTATAATAGCAGAACAATTTACAGATACTTTTTATAAATGTTTTATCTTAAAATAATTGAACAAGTTTATGTAAGTTATATAACTGTTATAAAACTCTGTTTGCAATAGTTTATCAAGTTTGTATTGCTAATTAGAAGTATCTCATATATTAAGATATCCTGGCATAATTATTCGATTTGTAATACTCGAATAGCGAATATTGGATAGTCAATATCGTGGTCCTCGATATTCCTTTCGACCCATATGTTTACTATTTTAAAATTTGCATAGCGTCTGACTGATTTGATATATACTGTACTAGCAGATTCTCGAGATACAATAACAATTCAATATTCACATTTGATATTTATTTTATGCCAATGGTTTCGTTTGATGGGATATGGTAACGCAACACATGGGCCATAATATATCAATAGGTGTAGACTTCAAAGAGAAATTGACCTCTGTTTTGATGTTAGACACGTGAAAACAACCCGAAAAGCTCCACGTGGCGGTGGCCAAGTGCGAACTCATGAGTTCAGTGGTTCTATTCATTCATATTAATTTACGTACTATATATATATATTGACATTGCAAAACTTTGTCCACAAATAAACGTTTATATTGAGGAATTTTCATTTTATATGAGATGGATAATGCCAGCTTTTGTTGACGAGTGTCGCCATCTGTTGACGAATTTCATTTTAAATAAAATAGAAATCTTTCGCTATTTAGAATTGCTCGAAAAAGGGCAGTAACTAAACGAAGCTATCTACTAGCTAGTTGAAAAAAGCCATACTTTAAAATTGTTATTGCTTAGATTACTTAATTTTTTTTATATTTCAATACATAATTTTATATAATAAATTTTTCTAAGTAAAATTGCTTTTTTACAATAATATTTGATTATAAATTAAATAATAAATGGTTTTTAAATATGATCATTTTTAACTATAAAAACGTATCCTTTTGTAATATTTTAATAAAAAATATAATTTAGAAAACTTTTTTATTTTAAAATAATAATATTTAGTATTTAACATTTCTAATTATCGATAATTAGAAATGTTTTAGACATTAGTTTTATTGGTTTCATATTTTCATGTAGAATATTTTCTGTTTACAACGCTGATTGTTTTATCTGGCAGGCTATATATATTAAAATTACCTTAATTTGTTTTGTACATCCCGGGGGTTTAAAAACTAATTTCACAATATATGTAGAGTTTACGTTCTAGAAAATTATAATTATACGCAAGAAATTTATTATATAATTTTATTCAGTGGCGTGCCGTGACATTTGATGATACTGAAGCTGTGTTTTTGTAAGAAGCCGACTTCCAAGGACGATCAGTTAATTCTTTAAATGTATTTTTAATAGATTATTTATCTGACGTAATTAATAAATAGTTATTAATAAAGTTCAATATAATTACCTCTGTTATTAGATTCAATAGATTCCCTATGTCCTCTAAATGCCGATTCTTGCTTTGATAAAAACATATAACATCTATTAATTTAAATATATCTATTAACCGTAACTATCTCGTTATCATTTTCAATATTTAGTGGAGTGATCGTTCTGGGCGATCTGCCAGCAGAAGAATGGATTCCGAAATGAGTATTTACGGAAAACTGATTCTATTTATGTGATAGATATGTGAAGAAAACCCGGAAAACTCCTCGAAAAAGAGTAAAAGGGAAAAAAATATATTATATATTTTGCTAATTATATTTAATTACATTAAATAAATCAATAATTTGAAACTAGACGAATATATCTGCATAAAAATAGAATAAATTTGATTTAAATCTACTCTACTAATATATATAAATATATATATATATATGTAATACTTAGTTTAAACTCATCATTACACTTTTTTGCATCACGACATTTTTGTTACGAATAGTCTGTATTGGGAACAAGTGCGAATCAGAAAGGCGAGGTTAGATAGTCAAAAAGTAAAAATAAAATTTTATCTAATTGACAACTTATTTCAATATAACTTCATTAATTTATCATTTATTTGGAAGAAGCGAATTTTCTAATATTATTGAGTAAATATAACAGTTTAAAAATGATTCGAATTTTTTCGAGTAAAAGTTTCTTAATTTGATTAGACAGGAAATTAGCTTAAAAAATTTCATGACTTTATAGTATACAACAATGTACAGTATAGTCTTTTGTAACTTACAGATAGAGTAATGTACGGTAGGCGCCTGCAAACTGTAAAAAGGGTACAAGCTATAAAAAAGAATCATACATTTTGCAAGAATCTTCAAACTATGAATTAACGTCGAGTCAGCGCTCCCACAAGTTCGCACTGGTTGCAATTAATCCGGACTAACTTGGTCAAATTTTGGTCAACGTAGACGAACTTTCATGAGACAATGGATAAATAGCGTTCATCAGTTTCTTTGATATCTACAGAATAGGCTAGAAGTCATGAATTTTCTATTGTTTGTTAATAATGTAATTTGGGGCTCTTTGGTGATTACGAAAAGGGAAACCCAAACGGAAAAGGAGCACGCACCCAAGTGCCCCCAATCTACGGGCCCACCTCGTACTGTATGGCAGAGACCTCTGAATATCGAAAACACTCATTGATTATAATTTCTATTGTCAAGAAATTTTAAATTACTGTACAGTCTTTTAAGAAATTTGTCCGAGTTAGGGAGATTTACTATTAATATATTTTAATTATCTTGATTTAAATTTTTCTGAAAATGTACTAAACATTTCTTTTTCACTGTTCAGCAGACTAGACTTGTTTCAAGCAACGTTTAAGCAATAAATAACAAATTAATAAGGCTAGTTAATCACAATGTTAGGTTTATAGATTCTTCTGCAAAATTTTTTATCGAAATAAACTACAGATTATGAAAAATACATGCTAAAGTATAATAGCAGAACAATTTACAGATACTTTTTATAAATGTTTTATCTTAAAATAATTGAACAAGTTTATGTAAGTTATATAACTGTTATAAAACTCTGTTTGCAATAGTTTATCAAGTTTGTATTGCTAATTAGAAGTATCTCATATATTAAGATATCCTGGCATAATTATTCGATTTGTATTACTCGAATAGCGAATATTGGATAGTCAATATCGTGGTCCTCGATATTCCTTTCGACCCATATGTTTCAAAAACTCTGATTACTATTTTAAAATTTGCATAGCGTCTGACTGATTTGATATATACTGTACTAGCAGATTCTCGAGATACAATAACAATTCAATATTCACATTTGATATTTATTTTATGCCAATGGTTTCGTTTGATGGGATATGGTAACGCAACACATGGGCCATAATATATCAATAGGTGTAGACTTCAAAGAGAAATTGACCTCTGTTTTGATGTTAGACACGTGAAAACAACCCGAAAAGCTCCACGTGGCGGTGGCCAAGTGCGAACTCATGAGTTCAGTGGTTCTATTCATTCATATTAATTTACGTACTATATATATATATTGACATTGCAAAACTTTGTCCACAAATAAACGTTTATATTGAGGAATTTTCATTTTATATGAGATGGATAATGCCAGCTTTTGTTGACGAGTGTCGCCATCTGTTGACGAATTTCATTTTAAATAAAATAGAAATCTTTCGCTATTTAGAATTGCTCGAAAAAGGGCAGTAACTAATCGAAGCTATCTACTAGCTAGTTGAAAAAAGCCATACTTTAAAATTGTTATTGCTTAGATTACTTAATTTTTTTTATATTTCAATACATAATTTTATATAATAAATTTTTCTAAGTAAAATTGCTTTTTTACAATAATATTTGATTATAAATTAAATAATAAATGGTTTTTAAATATGATCATTTTTAACTATAAAAACGTATCCTTTTGTAATATTTTAATAAAAAATATAATTNTTATAATTAATTATAGCTTTGTAAAGAAACGTACATAAAAATAACATAAAATCTTTTTTACTTTTTAAATCTTAACCACTTAGTCAAATAGCTTCCTACGAGCGGAATCAGAGATGGTCCTGCTAGTTGTGCGGTGCGCGCAGGCACGCAGGCTGCCAAATCCCGAGGGTGCCGATACCGGTTAATGTCAAATGCCTCTTTTGTCGCATCACTAGTATACCTCAAAGGACGCGTCAGGGTTGTTGTAAATTTTAAACGTTTCTCACCATAGCTATAAAAATCTAAATATGTTAAACTTGATAGTCATTTGTTTTCTAACTAATTCGTTTTAGGACCAGGGTCCTCAGAAATTTCCAAAATTTACAACTTTTCGGTCACTCTCGTTGAACTGGAAAAATTTATGTTTATATTACGTTTAATATTACGAAGAAATCAGTCCCCACTGTACTCAGCTAGAGATTGGGTCGGTTAAGCTTTTAAGTAATATTCAGGCTCTTTCAGCAGGGTTTTGTTTATGTCCCTAATTCCCTAGTCTCTTAATTATTTAACTACTTCTTAAGTAGAAATAAGTTGAAACCGGTTACTTTGTATTCGAATATTTGTAGTCTCGGGAAAAAGTGGAAAGACAAATTTTTATGACAACGGATACATAAATCGTAAATTTAAGGAAAATAAATTCTAGAGATTTTTCTGTACCTCGTGCATCTCTCTCATTCATTAAATTTAGTTGTAAACGATGCTGAGAAAGTAACAGTTAATTTTTTAACATTATACAAGAATTATACACGTTTTTTTTTACATCCCCTTAAAGATGGGATATACGAAATCGTAATATCACTGGTTTAACATTGAAATCCGTGAGTAAAAAGCGGCCATACACGTTAAGTTAATTCTCAAAGGATTAACCATGCATGCCTGACCTTGAGTAATTCCTGATAGTGTGTGGTGGAAAACTTAACAGTTTGGGCGAATTGTACCGACCACCGGAGTAGAATCGAAAAACCATTTGATTTTCCTGCAGTGTCAGACTGCACAGTGCCGACCTTAACATGTATGCCGTCGTGTCGTTCAGTTGTGAGACCGCTGAGTACTGTAGTTAGAACAATGTCTCGTGAATGTTTGGAAGAATTATTTTCTATAACCTTATTAACTTTTATTATTTATAACCTAAAAAATTAATTTTTCAGGTTATAAATTATTTTCAGATCAAAAATTTCTTGAGTAAATTAAAGTTATAAATAATTNTAAAATTATATTTTAAAGAGTGATTGTATTTTAAAATTTTAATTTAATGAAAATTAACTCAGTAATATACGCGATACACAAAAAAATAGATGACAATCTCGAGAGTTTAAAATATGACGTGTTAATTACAGATGTTGCTTTTAAATGTTCACATTTCTTCCAAAATTCTTCTAGTATTCTTATTATTGTGTATTAAAAGTCATACTTAAAAATAAACAAAATATGAAACAGTTTTGGGGAAAAAGATATTTGATATATTTCAATGGAAGAAAAGTGTTGATAACATTGTTCACTTACATATCGATACTGTCTTTTATTTAATGTTTTGATAGTTGACTTAACATACTTAGATACTTATCGGGTGGTTTTTATTTTTGTTACTTTTATGGAGTTTATTGGATTTCTATTATCTCATTTCTATTTCTCAACGTCCGAACTTTAATATCCAATACTCTGTTAATGGCAAGTTTATGATCTTGTAGTAAAATCTTTTTGATGTTCTCATTATCGGAATTCTTTTAATATTCTTCTTATTTCAGCATACCTATAAAACAGTCAATTTTTTTTACTAATACGCTACATCTATGTAAAACTTCCTAACCACCACTGAATAAGTTTACCTATTCAACTAAAATGTATAATTTTATACATTACAAATGTATGAAATTTAATTTTTTTTCTACATTTTCCTTACGTATTGCATTATGTTTAATTCTATGAAGAGAATTATTTAAGTGTTTGTATTCAATAAAAGTTTATTTTTACTTTTATTTTTATTTTAACTACTCAGTTGCTTTAAAAGAGATAATACTGGACCTATCTAAAATGCTAACAAGACAAAGAACAAAATGATATTAGTCTCTTCTCAATGACCTGTGGCTATTAATGACATCTTCCCATTCGCATTCACTTAATGACAAGGGACCAGANTTCATCCTTAGGGGTTTACCATAAAATGAAAATATTACTCCTCGACTTTTCCAGTAATCGGACAGGAGGTTAAAGGGACCATTAGGAAGTCCGATAACTTTCAATTATTCTAGGTTATGAAATTTAAGTAATAAAAAAAAGCTTAAAATGAGTGTCAAATCATAAAAAAATCTCCATTTAAAAAAATATTTAAGTATAATAAACACTGACATTAGCTACGAATTTAAAATTGTGTATGGCGCCATCTGTTATGATATGTTATTAAAAATAACTTTTATATTATTAATTATTATAAATAGGTAAACAGTGTTTAATTTTGAAGTTAGAGATGAGTTCGTTTAAACATTATAAATGCCAATTACGAGTAAAATTTTAATTAAGTCCACCTCACTTGAGATATGATATATGACTTTCTCTATTTTCTCATTTCCTAGAGTTCCGTATTCCATAATTGAATAGCATCAAATGCCCCTTATATGCAAGTTAACATGGCAAATTTCGTTTCTTAATTTTTACCTCATCCTGAGATATTAAACAAAACAGATACCGAGCCATATGAAGAAACAAACACATTCTGGGAATTTTTTCCTTTTTTTTAATTTTTTGTGAGTTTAGAGGGTCTTGAAACGTTAAGATTTGCAAAAACCCGGAAAATCAAATTTGACAATATTACAGTACTTTCCTGGCTGTTATAACAGCCGGAAAAGTAAAAACAGTAATTACAGGTATAAATTAGTTAAAGCTTAAGTATCTATCTTCTGGCACAAAAATAATTTATACGTCAATACTGTAGTTATATCAATCATCAATATTTGCATAATTTGAACCACGTTATTAATGAGTAAATGAACAACATAACATTCCTCTCCAGAAACTAATTTTCTTTTAACGATATTTTCAGAATGGCATCTCATAGACTATGATTATATATTAATGCAAATGTTTTTAAATGCATTTATAGGAAACCATGAGAAATAATTTTATAAATTACAGACAATATTAAAAGCTTTAAAACAACGAAGTTCAGGTTATGCGAAATACTTTCGGATAATAAACTTTGATTTAAAATATTTATTGCTCTTTCTCCTGTGACAAAATATCAATAATGTTTTATCACATACATAAAAAAGTTATTGTAAGTTGAATTACTGAATTTATAAAAATATTTAAGATTTTTCGAGATATAAATTTGATGAAAAAAAACATAATTATTTTTAAAAGTTTCTAATTTTACAACATTTATCTTAATACGAAAACGAGCAAATATTTCCTTTCTTGTTAGGATGCCAGCTAGACGATGCTTAAAATGCTTAAAATATTTTACTTTTCTGTTAATTATAAATGAAGCAACAACGGATGATGTCATACCATCTCTTGATTTTTACTCCTTCACATGTGTTTAGCAGATTTCCTTTACGTACACTATTTTTGATTGTTATGTATTCTTTAAATTTCCTTTTGTATATATTCTTTTCATGATGCAAAATCTTATAAATTTAATGTTAATTTTAATGTGTTATTTAAATTTTGTAATTATTTTGTTTCTTAAACGTATTATAACTTAAAATACATTATGGTTCTATTTTTCACAAAGGGTTGCATGTCAGCATGTACTAAGCAAAATAAGAAATTAAATTTTTCTACATCCCAAGTCAGTCTCAAATGACTGCCTTGATATTTATACAATTATTTATGATTAATAGAACAGAAAAGTAAAATATTTTCAGCCTATTTTAATGTTTCTGTTTTATAACACATGTAATAAATTTCATAATAAAATAGCCTGCGCATGCATCAGAATTATCCCTATGCATTCAAGAGATGGTGTTAAATGCACAAAGATAATTCTGACTTTAAAAACAAAACCTAGCTGTATTTTTATAATTCCTTTCAATAATGTTAAAAATCGATCATTTATTTTAAAACATTGTTCTTTATCTGTTATAACAAGAATATTTTATATTAATGTGTTTCTCGTTTTTTTTTTTATCTTATAAAACTCCCTAAAATAAAAAATAGAATAAAATAGTTATATGATTCAAAGAGTTAATGCAACTTTTACAGTTTTTATATCAAAAGCAATACGTTTCTTTCGTAAAAGATTTCGTTCTTTACATTCAAACGTTTTATATCCCTAATAATTGATTAGTACAAATAGTGATTTTTTTACAGGAAGCGTTTATGAATTTATTTGCGTTTGATTATTCACAATTGATTTTTAATAATTCATAGTTTAAACGATTTTGTCACCTGAATATTCAAGAAGAAATATGAAATTCTAAAATATCAATTAAGTTTAAATGACCTTAGTTTGTAACTTTAGATTTAAGGATATATTCAAATTTGATTTGCGTAAACTAGAATGTATGAGAATAAAATTAATAAAAATAACTATAAAATGAAAGTTTTACTTTAATTTTATTTTTCACGGACAATTTCGTTTTTTATCGTTAATACCTGAGCATTTTATATCAGATTATGATTTTTTAATATCAAAAAATAAAGTTTACAAAACAATAGAAATTTTATTAAATTTATTTCTTTTTTCTAAACGTTATTATTTTTCTGATTACATCTTGAAAATGTTTCAAAACATGTTTAAAAACATTTATATTGTAAATTGGATAGAGAAGCGAGAATTACACAGAGGATATCATCTTAGACAGAAAACATTTGATATAAATAGAATCTTTTTAACAATTCATTTCGTACAAAGGATGATTGAAAAGGCTGTGACAACATTATTAATTTAAGTTATAGTATTATTTTTCATTCAATTTATTTTTATCTATTGCAAAATTAATAATAATCTAAAAATATAACTATTATTATTAAAAATAAATTATTATTTCAATATAATTTCATTAATTTATCATTTATTTGGAAGAAGCGAATTTTCTAATATTATTGAGTAAATATAACAGTTTAAAAATGATTCGAATTTTTTCGAGTAAAAGTTTCTTAATTTGATTAGACAGGAAATTAGCTTAAAAAATTTCATGACTTTATAGTATACAACAATGTACAGTATAGTCTTTTGTAACTTACAGATAGAGTAATGTACGGTAGGCGCCTGCAAACTGTAAAAAGGGTACAAGCTATAAAAAAGAATCATACATTTTGCAAGAATCTTCAAACTATGAATTAACGTCGAGTCAGCGCTCCCACAAGTTCGCACTGGTTGCAATTAATCCGGACTAACTTGGTCAAATTTTGGTCAACGTAGACGAACTTTCATGAGACAATGGATAAATAGCGTTCATCAGTTTCTTTGATATCTACAGAATAGGCTAGAAGTCATGAATTTTCTATTGTTTGTTAATAATGTAATTTGGGGCTCTTTGGTGATTACGAAAAGGGAAACCCAAACGGAAAAGGAGCACGCACCCAAGTGCCCCCAATCTACGGGCCCACCTCGTACTGTATGGCAGAGACCTCTGAATATCGAAAACACTCATTGATTATAATTTCTATTGTCAAGAAATTTTAAATTACTGTACAGTCTTTTAAGAAATTTGTCCGAGTTAGGGAGATTTACTATTAATATATTTTAATTATCTTGATTTAAATTTTTCTGAAAATGTACTAAACATTTCTTTTTCACTGTTCAGCAGACTAGACTTGTTTCAAGCAACGTTTAAGCAATAAATAACAAATTAATAAGGCTAGTTAATCACAATGTTAGGTTTATAGATTCTTCTGCAAAATTTTTTATCGAAATAAACTACAGATTATGAAAAATACATGCTAAAGTATAATAGCAGAACAATTTACAGATACTTTTTATAAATGTTTTATCTTAAAATAATTGAACAAGTTTATGTAAGTTATATAACTGTTATAAAACTCTGTTTGCAATAGTTTATCAAGTTTGTATTGCTAATTAGAAGTATCTCATATATTAAGATATCCTGGCATAATTATTCGATTTGTATTACTCGAATAGCGAATATTGGATAGTCAATATCGTGGTCCTCGATATTCCTTTCGACCCATATGTTTCAAAAACTCTGATTACTATTTTAAAATTTGCATAGCGTCTGACTGATTTGATATATACTGTACTAGCAGATTCTCGAGATACAATAACAATTCAATATTCACATTTGATATTTATTTTATGCCAATGGTTTCGTTTGATGGGATATGGTAACGCAACACATGGGCCATAATATATCAATAGGTGTAGACTTCAAAGAGAAATTGACCTCTGTTTTGATGTTAGACACGTGAAAACAACCCGAAAAGCTCCACGTGGCGGTGGCCAAGTGCGAACTCATGAGTTCAGTGGTTCTATTCATTCATATTAATTTACGTACTATATATATATATTGACATTGCAAAACTTTGTCCACAAATAAACGTTTATATTGAGGAATTTTCATTTTATATGAGATGGATAATGCCAGCTTTTGTTGACGAGTGTCGCCATCTGTTGACGAATTTCATTTTAAATAAAATAGAAATCTTTCGCTATTTAGAATTGCTCGAAAAAGGGCAGTAACTAATCGAAGCTATCTACTAGCTAGTTGAAAAAAGCCATACTTTAAAATTGTTATTGCTTAGATTACTTAATTTTTTTTATATTTCAATACATAATTTTATATAATAAATTTTTCTAAGTAAAATTGCTTTTTTACAATAATATTTGATTATAAATTAAATAATAAATGGTTTTTAAATATGATCATTTTTAACTATAAAAACGTATCCTTTTGTAATATTTTAATAAAAAATATAATTTAGAAAACTTTTTTATTTTAAAATAATAATATTTAGTATTTAACATTTCTAATTATCGATAATTAGAAATGTTTTAGACATTAGTTTTATTGGTTTCATATTTTCATGTAGAATATTTTCTGTTTACAACGCTGATTGTTTTATCTGGCAGGCTATATATATTAAAATTACCTTAATTTGTTTTGTACATCCCGGGGGTTTAAAAACTAATTTCACAATATATGTAGAGTTTACGTTCTAGAAAATTATAATTATACGCAAGAAATTTATTATATAATTTTATTCAGTGGCGTGCCGTGACATTTGATGATACTGAAGCTGTGTTTTTGTAAGAAGCCGACTTCCAAGGGCGATCAGTTAATTCTTTAAATGTATTTTTAATAGCTTATTTATCTGACGTAATTAATAAATAGTTATTAATAAAGTTCAATATAATATTGAATTTTATCATAACGAGT
>NW_019385588.1:44257-53943 GCF_000671375.1 Centruroides sculpturatus
TATCTCGTTACAATTTTCAATATTTATTTTATATTATTTACTAATGTTAAATTCTATTCCGCTTCGATTTCCAAATTGCTTCAAATACAAAAGAATCGACGATTTTTCGTGTCTTTTGTCAGATGAATTGTCAAAGCCATTCTTATTCTACACACTAATTTCATTTCAAATAGTAGGCAAGCCAACAAAACTTTCTGCATTTGTATGCATTTACAGAGCCATTTTATCGTGAAAATGTCGAATAAATTTTTTTATTAAAGCGTTTATATTTAACTTAGGCATTGGCCTTTCTCTTTTAATAATGTTTTCTTTTTTATTATATGATCTTGAGCCAAAACTTTTTTAAAATAAATTTTCAATATCACAATTACATTCTAAATCGCTAGCTATGATATAAGGGCTAAAATTAAAAATAAAATTATAAAAACTTGGTGAAATAAAATGTGTGGTGGATATACATACCTGGTACAAAACATTCTTTTATTGTATGAATATACTTTTTTAAAGAAAATTATAATTAATTATAGCTTTGTAAAGAAACGTACATAAAAATAACATAAAATCTTTTTTACTTTTTAAATCTTAACCACTTAGTCAAATAGCTTCCTACGAGCGGAATCAGAGATGGTCCTGCTAGTTGTGCGGTGCGCGCAGGCACGCAGGCTGCCAAATCCCGAGGGTGCCGATACCGGTTAATGTCAAATGCCTCTTTTGTCGCATCACTAGTATACCTCAAAGGACGAGTCAGGGTTGTTGTAAATTTTAAACGTTTCTCACCATAGCTATAAAAATCTAAATATGTTAAACTTGATAGTCATTTGTTTTCTAACTAATTCGTTTTAGGACCAGGGTCCTCAGAAATTTCCAAAATTTACAACTTTTCGGTCACTCTCGTTGAACTGGAAAAATTTATGTTTATATTACGTTTAATATTACGAAGAAATCAGTCCCCACTGTACTCAGCTAGAGATTGGGTCGGTTAAGCTTTTAAGTAATATTCAGGCTCTTTCAGCAGGGTTTTGTTTATGTCCCTAATTCCCTAGTCTCTTAATTATTTAACTACTTCTTAAGTAGAAATAAGTTGAAACCGGTTACTTTGTATTCGAATATTTGTAGTCTCGGGAAAAAGTGGAAAGACAAATTTTTATGACAACGGATACATAAATCGTAAATTTAAGGAAAATAAATTCTAGAGATTTTTCTGTACCTCGTGCATCTCTCTCATTCATTAAATTTAGTTGTAAACGATGCTGAGAAAGTAACAGTTAATTTTTTAACATTATACAAGAATTATACACGTTTTTTTTTACATCCCCTTAAAGATGGGATATACGAAATCGTAATATCACTGGTTTAACATTGAAATCCGTGAGTAAAAAGCGGCCATACACGTTAAGTTAATTCTCAAAGGATTAACCATGCATGCCTGACCTTGAGTAATTCCTGATAGTGTGTGGTGGAAAACTTAACAGTTTGGGCGAATTGTACCGACCACCGGAGTAGAATCGAAAAACCATTTGATTTTCCTGCAGTGTCAGACTGCACATGCCGACCTTAACATGTATGCCGTCGTGTCGTTCAGTTGTGAGACCGCTGAGTACTGTAGTTAGAACAATGTCTCGTGAATGTTTGGAAGAATTATTTTCTATAACCTTATTAACTTTTATTATTTATAACCTAAAAAATTAATTTTTCAGGTTATAAATTATTTTCAGATCAAAAATTTCTTGAGTAAATTAAAGTTATAAATAATTTTAAGATATTTGACTCTCTCTCTCACTCTTGTTATGACAATGCGGTGAAAATAAAACCACAACAACGCAAGTATAACGAAAGTGTAAACAGTTAGAGATTCAAGGTTCAATTCGGCACGTCCTTCTAACAGTTTTTTTTTTTTTTCTCTGATCAGTTCATAAACCCTGTGCTTTCTTGTGGCTGTTAGGATGCCTAACTAATTGTCGCGTTTGTTTGTAATTGTTCTGACTAACTTTCTAGTTATTGTCGGGGCTGTTTTTAGTCGGATTTTGTTCGTATAGGTGGAGGAAAATATTCTTATCGGTATGAGGCTTCGCGGCGAATATATTTTTGTAGTGGCCTTTGCATCTAAGATTCTCGGATTCGGTGGGGACGTTGACTCTTTGGAACATCCAAATATTGGGAAAAATGGGAAACAAAAAGTAGTGAATATTATGGAGAGGATGATTATGATAACTTTGATGGCTGTATGGAGAGCTGTCGATCGAACTGTTCGTCGGTTGGACTCCATTTGTTGTTCTCGCCGAGTCTCTATGTCGAGTGGACTTTGGGTTTGTTTATTTTTCTTCTCTATGTGTATTCGTGCACGCGTCATTTCTGAAATCTGCTCGTTTTCTTCCCTTTTCGTTTGGGGATATAACTTCTGGTTCCTTGTCCTTTGGCCTGGCTAATTTCTTAATGTTTTTTTTCTATACTCGATTGGTTTCCCGGGGATGGCTGGTATTTTGCAATGAATTCTCGGTGTTTTCTTAGTATGGTTTTCTCTCCGATCGCTTTCATGTCAGATTGCTCTGAGATGCTTTCCTCTGTCCGGGTTCCTCGGACAGTAATTTATTGGTTCTTTTCAGGTTATTTCGTTTCGTTGTCCCCTTGGGAGTGGCATATCCTGTAAGCCTAACACTCTTCTGTCTGGGAGCTTTATTATTTCTGTAGAGAGGTTTATTTCTAATCCCTGTTCTTTGATTAAGTCTCTTCCTATCAGTCCCTCAAATGGTTGCGTAATTTCATCGTCTACTATGTAGCCTAGATAAGAAAATTACAAAGGTCCGACTTTGAATTGAAAGTGTTTTTCCCGTAGGTGTTGATTCTGTGTCCGGTTATGTTTCGGAATGGTATTTCGCTCCTGTTGATTCTCATCTCGCAGTTGCCTAATTTGTGCGCCAGAGATCTCGATAACAGTGTGACTGTGGAGCCGGTGTCTATAGTTACTTGAGTCGGTATATCATTAATGTGGCAATGTAATGCAGGTTCTGCATCGTGCGCCTTGACATTACGTTGAGGTGTTGCGTCACTGAATCTAGATATTCTAATCCCCGGTGTATTTTTTCTCTGTTGCCTAAACTCGCCTCTAAAATTTCGTCGGTTTCTATTGCCTCTCTTCTCGTATGGCTGTTTCGGGGGTCGAGATTGAGTCATCCGAGTTCGCCAGTTAATTCTTGAGTCGCCTGAATTGTGTCTTGTCACTTATCGTCTTGGTCTGTATCCAGAATTATATGGTTGATTTCGCACGCCGCCTATTATGTTTCTCGGGTCCTCGGATGCGTCCCTGTATCCGTTTCCTCGATACATGGGGAATTCTGTGTGACTTCTCTGCCGCCTTAGTGCGTCTAATTGCTCTTGTAACTGCCTGATTGTTTCGTCCATAGATCTATCGGAGTATGTATCTCGTGGCCCTCGGGAGTCGTTGCCCAGTCTTCTTTGGGGTTGATCTTGTGTTCGTGAATCTAGATAATTTCCAGGACGCCACGATGGCGAGAATCTACGTCGAGGATCCCCTCGTCCCCGTTTTGGAATTCCTAATTGTTTTATTTGTTCTTGGATTTTCGCTAAGATTGCTTCTAAATGATTTGGATTTCTAACAGTAGCCTCTTCCTTATTATCACTTGGATTATTTATAGTTCGAACTATCGCGCGGGATCTTCCTGTTAATTCATCTATAGTTTCTTCACTCGTACTGCCTTATCAAATGTGTCCGGTTCCCTCGACATTACCGGACTTTTTAACCGATCATTTAACCCGCTAAGAAATTGCACCCTCAATCGTTCATCTGCTTCTTTTTGTTGACATCGCTTTATGATTGCTGCTTCTCCAGGGTCCTCACTCTTATGTTCTATAACAGTTTCGGAGGTTAAAGTTTGCTAGCGCACGACGTATGTTTGAACGTCTTCATCTCGTGCTTGTACACATGCATGAAATTTTTGCAGTCTTAGGGAGTATGGAAACCTCTCGAATCTTTTTATAATAAGTTTCTTAAATTCATCGTATGTGTCCACTGCTTTCATTTTTTCATCCTTCCATACATAATCTCGGGCTATCCCCGTTAATTTTAAGCATTAGCCCTTAGTCCAATTAGTCAGTTTAGCGGTCTCTTCTATGGCTGCAAGATAATCTGTAATCTTAAGTCCCTCTGTTTCTCCAGCAAAGGAGGGTATCAAAGGAATGAGGGCCCCTAGTTCGCCTAATCCGCTCCCCGCTGGACTTCCTGCTGTCTCTCCACGCGCTTGTCCTTCTGCTCCACGCGATGGTCTTTCTCCAGGGGTTTCCATCTTTTCCCCTATTTAGTTATTCTAAATATATATATAGATCCCGCTCTGATACTACTGTAATTTGTGATCGAAGTTCGCTTTTTTTTCTCGGAGCCTACTTTTTCCCAAGGTTTTATTTTGTGTCGGCCTTTTGTTTTCGTACTTCCGGAATGCCTAGGGCCTTAAATATCCTACTTCTGACACCAGTGTGGTAATGCCGAAGGGCCTCCCTATACTTCGGCACCACGTGACCGAAGGGTCGACATCGCGTCCGCGAAGATCGCAATGACAACTTTCATCAGGACTGACGCCATTGTGTCTTTACGGACAGACACAGAAACCGTTGTGTTCTCGCGCGAACGATTGCGTGTGTGATCGAACGGATTCGGGATGGAGGGAGATACAGCGCACGGGAAGTGACTTACTCAGAGACGAGTTAACGTAACAACTATTTAATGGGTAATTACAGTCCATACAACATTTCGATTTTAAATATGCTAGCTTTTAGATACATTTCTACGATTGATAGATATTAGATATATATATATATATATATCGGATATTAACGTTTTTGCGATTCCTGAGAGAGAGAGTTTACAGAAGTTGCGCGTGGCGATAAATACCTTGTATGAAATCTTGATCTGCTGCAAGTCAGTCCGACATAAAAGAAGACAGTTCTGGACGACAGTTATTATTTCCACAATTCTTAGTTAACTAGATATTAGGCGAGGAGATATCCAAATATTTTAGCACAGGAAAAACTTGAGTGGTCCAATCGAGAAACTGGTGACGACTCCCCTACTTTGTTGTTCTGTTCTATATTTTGAACTGTGAAATCGAGATATTAAGTCAAGAAGTGATGAGAAAACGTCGTTGTCAGGCCTGAGAACTTAACAGATGTTTTTCTCCCAGGTGTGAAAGTTGACAGTTATTTATCAAGTTTATAGATACGATGTGACGTTATGAACAAATGATGTAAACACACCGAAAGTCTGGATTCGGATCTTCACAATATAATTTTAACCATATAGGTCATACTTTTATTTTATGCGTATAATTTTAATGAATGTTTTTAATCAAATAAATTAATTTCAAAAATATTTTATTACATTCTTTAAACATTAATCACACGTCTAAACGCTAGATATAGCCTTAAAATAGCAATATACTGTACCTGTAGCTATTAAAACCTTTAGCTAAATATCTAGTTAATAAAACCTTAGCTAAAAATTGTTGAAAATCAGAATAAATTCAAAAACACAAAGATATATATGAGATAATATAGAACAAAATTTTGTTGATTATGTTAAATTTCTTTCCTGTCATTACCTATGTGTGTAGCAATGATTTGTGTTATATAAACTTTTGTATTTGTATTGTCTAGCCACGCTTCGTATCATATAACCATTGTATTATTTTTTAAAATAAATAAACGGCCATGACGTGGCGTCTTTTATCAAGCCCGCCACTTTTCGGTTCGGTATGACTTGAAACGGATCAAAGTAGTCGTATATGATTTTTTAAACTTACTTGTAATGTATCCTACTCACTATCTGTGAACACATAACTTGCAACAGTGATATATTCAACAGGTTATGGGCCCAGACACAGGTCTCTACTGAGTGAATAGTGAGACAAAGTTTTATTTTACGTAACTGGTTTATTTAGCGTACGTGTACAAGAACGAAGATAAGATGGCCGACAGTGTGAAAACGGTCATCTCAAAGTTGAACAGGAATTATTATCCAGCTTGGAGGTTTAAAATGGAGCTGCTACTTATTGACAGTGACTTATGGGATGTTGTATGCAATCCACCACCTGAACCACAGACGAATAAATGGAAACTAAAAGATGGAAAAGCAAGAAGTAAAATCGGTCTCATGGTAGAAGATTCGCAATTACAGCTCATCGAAAAGGCAAAAACTTCAAAAGAAATGTGGGAATCGTTAAAAAAACACCATCGAAGATCAACACTTACACAAAAAGTAAGTCTGTATAAGAAATTATTTCACTTAAAGTATGAAGAGGGACAGGATATGGAAAGACATTTAAATAGTATAGAGGATTAAGTAGATGAGTTAACCGCTTCGGGAGAACAAATGAGTGACAGACTCATGGAAATTCTCATGTTGGGAAGTTTGCCTGGTAATTATAATACATTAACGACTGCTCTTGAGGCAAGAGCAGATACGGACCTCACTCTTGGATTCGTAAAGATTAAGATCATGGAAGAGCATGAGAAGCAATCAAGAGGATCGCTTGGACATACCATGAATATGGATGAAGCCACGGCTTTGAAAACAATGGTCTGTAAACAGAAAACAGGATGTTACAATTGTGGGGGTCCCCATTTAAAAAGGGGTTGTCCTGAATTGGGCAGAGGAAAGAAAAAGAAAGAATACAAAATAAAATTAACTGAATTCCAGGAAGAGTCTGATTCGTTGGACAATGATGAAATACATGAATGCCACTCTGCATGTGTGACCACACAAAATATGCCATTAGGTATGAAACAATGTCTTGCTGTGAAGACTACAAGGGATTGGCATGTTGATTCAGCAGCAACAGCTGACATGACAAACAACAGGGACTTCTTCAGAAAATTGAACAACAACAGTGAAATAGTTCGGGTGGCTGATGGAAGAGAAGTGCCTGCAAGTGGAATTGGACATGGCGAACTAATTTGTGATGAAGGTAGTTCAAATGGCAAGTTAAAATTAGATAATGTGTTGTATGTACCATAACTAAATGGGAATTTATTGTCGGTCTTAAAAATGATGCAAAGAGGTTATGATGTGTATTTCGACAGCAAAACAATGCAGTGCTACATAAAACGAGATGGCGAGACACATGCAAAGGCTGAGTTTCGGGGATCACTATTTGTGTTGAGTCAACACAATGCCTTACAAGTATTATCCATGCCCAGAAACAGTGTGTACATCTGTGGCACTTGAGGTGTGGCCACCGTGATTCATCTGTAATGCGTTATATGGCTGCCGAAAGTGTCAAGGGTGTGACAATTAATGAGTGTGGGTGCACTGTGGGATGCGAAAGTTGCATGAAAAATAAAACGCCGCGGAAACCATTTCCAAAAGAATCGATGAATAGAAGTAGTACTGTACAAAGCTTGAGCTATTGCACAGTGACTTGTGTGAACCCATGCAAGTGAGAATCCCTGGTGGAAATAGATATTACATAACGGTTATAGATGATTATACTGGTTATACCAAAGTTTATCTATTGAAGCACAAGTCTGAGGCTAATGTAAAAATAAAGGAATATGCAAACTATGTTGAAACACAAATGAGGTGCAAGGTGAAAAAGTTCCGATCTGATAGAGGGAATGAGTACATGAATGAAGACCTGCGTAAATTTTTCAAGGAACATGGTATTAAAGTTCAGACCACAGCACCAGATTGCCCTCAACAGAATGGTAAGGCAGAACATAAAAATCGCTCTCTTTCTGAGATGGTAAGAACAATGTTGCATGATGCAGAATTAGGAAAATGCTACTGGGGTGAGGCATTAATTAATGACGGCAAATCATATCCAGAACAGATTACCATCAAAAAAGGACCCAATGACACCATATGAGAAATGGCAAGGTAAGAAGCCAAATATTGAGTACTTCCGCCGTTTTGGATGTATTGCTTACATAAGAGTTCCTTTTGGAGTAAGAAAGAAACTGGATGTAAAGGCAATTGAAACAAGATTTGTGGGATATGAAAGTGGCAGCAAGGCATATCGATTGCTGGATATTGTAACCAAGAAAATCAAGATAAGTCGTGACGTTGTCTTCATAGAAGGAAATCCACATGACAACATGGGCTCGACCAACAATTCATCCCTCCCACATTACCACAGTGAAGATTACAGCAAAAGCGAAGTGGAAGTTAACCTAAATGAAAGAGCCATCTTTAACAAGCAATCTGAGGACAATCTGCCACTCCGTCGCTCTACGAGAAACAACAAAGGTCATCTCCCAGACAGATTGATTGAGGCAATGCAAAGTAAGGTTGTTTCTGAACCGAAAACCTACGATGAAGCCGTCGACGGNATTTTTTTTTTTTTTTGTTGAAAGGGGTTAGAGGGCTGTCCACAAATAGCGGCGGACTTATGCCCTGTTGGAAGAAGGAAAGAAGAAGTTAGGATAGGAAGAAAAGATGGAAGAGGAAACAAAGTGAGATAGAATAGTGGGAAGAGAAGAGCAATCAGTGGGCCCCCTTGGGACCCCACGGGCGTCTGCATCGGGTTAACTATCAAATCCAAACATACTTATTTACAGATTGGCAATAATCATTTCTGCCAAAACAAAATTTGCCCGAAGAAAGAAAAAAAAAAAACACTACATACCATAATATAAGAACAAATAAATTATAAATAAACATAAAATTTTTAAACCGGAAATGAACAACTATTTACATTTGATTATAGTTAGTACCACATCTCGTGGTTTACAATTGAAGGTTGAGTTGAATAAAATAAGATGAAAATGAAGAAGGCCAACTGTTGAAAAGTCAACTAGGAGTTATTTACCTCCTTAAACTAATATTGGCATAGAAAAGGTCCAAGTTGGACCTCTCAGTAAGATGCGAAGACTTGTTCACTAATGAATATTCTTAATGTAACTAGTCGTGAGTCATGAACATATAAGAAGAAAGCACTTATGCCGCCATAGCCCACAGGAAGGAAGATTTCAAAAAAAATGCTTTAGTCTCTAATAATCTTCACTGTCTTCACTTTCACTATTACTATCAATGTTATAATTCTGTGTGCTGTTGATGTTGTCTTCGCTTTCCTCCTCATTTTGTTGTGTTTGTTTTTTATAAAAATCAGGAATAAGGGCTCTTGTCTTCCTAATGAAGCATTCTAAGCTTTCCCAAATATCCTTGTTATTAAAGATTTTGTTATGTGCTGGCCTCCAACCCAATCCGTTTTGTATACATTCTCTAAAAAATGGTTGTCTTTGTTGTTCGTATCTCCTACAGTCGAACATATAGTGGTCAGCATCACCTATACTTGTTCCATCACATTGACACCTGTCGTCCTCTCTCTTCTTAAATCTGGTTAGATAAGCCTGGAAGCAGCCATGGTTGGTAAGTATTTGCGTTGTTTCGTAGTTTATTTTAAAATGTTTGTTACTAAGTCTGTCGCTAATTGTTGGGATGAATTTGTAACTTTGTCTTCCTGTTTTGGACTGATCCCATTCTCTTTGCCAATTTTTTAATTCCCATTGCTTTAGATGGTAGTTTAGCGTTGATTTCGATAGTCTTTTGTATGTTATTGGAAGATCCATTTGGGCTGCCCGTTTAGCAAGAAAATCGGCCTTTTCATTACCAGTTTTGCCTTGGTGGGCCGGTATCCAGTTGAATTGTAATTTATTTGCTCCTGCTATTATGTTTGCCT
>NW_019385588.1:54719-73162 GCF_000671375.1 Centruroides sculpturatus
TTGTATGGGTATGTAATCGTCCACTTTCACAGTATACCAAGACAAGGCAATGCTCATATATTTCATTAAAATATTCCTTATTGATGGTGTGACTGTTATCACAACATGTCTTCCCTTGTCCTGAAGCTTTTTGCTCCTGATCCCAGTTATGATCCTGCATTTGTTTTCTAAGTTGTTTTCATTAATATTCCTCCATATGTCATTTTGATGAATCATTATTTCTATTATTTCGTCATCTTTTATTGTGTTTGGTACATCTAGAAGAATTACTTTAGGCTGCCTTTTCCCTGAAATTCTACAATTAACCCTCTTTTCTATTTCCGGAATTCCCTCCACCGCCGTTTTCAGTCTTTCACCCTCTTCTTCGTTAGTAACTGTGAAACATATTCCGTTTCCCTTGATTCTTTTAATTCCTTTTACTTTGACTTGTATTTGTTTCGGTTGTATGTTATCTTTAATTTTTTGTACTATTTCTTCCATGTTTGTTTTATTCTCTTCTTCGCTTTTTGGGTATAACAAAACTGCGCTATTTCCCTCAGTTTCTTTGCTTTTATTAATTGCAGCTGTATTTTGACTTTGGTTCTGGTGAGGATTCAAGTTTGCTTTAGCCGCTTCCGCGTAGCTTATTTTGTTTGATCCTTTTTTATTTTGGTTTATACTTGTTTTAATTTCCTTGATTGTTTCTATTAAGTTTGGAGTTATGTCACTTTGTTCTTCCATTCTTGTTCTCATTTCAGAGAGAATGCCGTACATCTGTTGCAATGCCGCAAAAAGATGAACAACTCTGTCCTTTATTTTCTTCCTTTCTTCTATCTTTATTTTGGTCTTGTAAGATTCCGGAAGTAAATCCATTATCCTCCTCATTTGTTGCTTGGCATCCTTAAGAATTTTGTCTTCAATTGTATTACCTATTGTTAAGTTGCAAATATTTGTTGGGGTTTCCCCCGAATCCTCTTGGGTTTCATCGCAAAATAATTCTGTATTATTCTCAATTCCCTCCATTGTGAAAGAGTACCAAATAGTTTATTATAAACAATTAAAAAGGAAGGTTGTGTTTTTGAAAAGGATGGTTCTGTACCACAGCAACACTGTACTATTGAGTCGTGACTCAACCCACAGTGCAGAAAAGATAGATTAAACTTATTAAAAATTAATTAAACTACTTAATACTAATTTGACAATTTTTACATTGATGTTCTATAGTTGATCTTCCTCTGACTGTTGATTCTCATTGGCAGATTGTTAACTTCCTGTTACAAAAATCCAAATCCTCAAAAAGCACGTTAAAATGTCAATGACGTCACTGGATAACCGTTAAAGTCCGTTATAATCCGCTTAAGTTGTAAAGGTCGTTGACTGTTGCCTAGGTAACCGCTTTCCGTTAAGTGTATAAAGTTGTTAAAAATTCGTGGATTTTAAACTTGCCGTAATTTGAATAATTTTGGAGATTTTAAGCTGAAATTTTTGTAGAAAATTACTGAAGATCCCCTTCCACTGATAGCCGTAAAATTTTGATTGTATCTGTCACTAGAGGCCCGATGCGGGCCCGCAAAGTCCGACGTTAACAAAGTTTAAAAACGTTATTTTTCGGGAACGGTTGGTCCTAGACCCCCAAAATTTTGGTGTGGTACTTACAGTTTGTAGCTTTATAGAATTCCGTTGAGAATTCCGGTTGAACGGCCTTATTCTCCGGATGAGCGAACCCCGAAAAGTTGACTTTTTTATCGGCTTCTAACCTCCAAAATTCTGACCTTAGGGTCACAAAAGTGGCACCGTTAGATTCCTCTTGTTGAGCCGGTTCTGATGATGTAAGATCTATTACGATGTGTGCACTAAATACCAAGATTAAAAACGATCGATCAGGAGCCAAGTTTCCTCCAACTTCACTGATTCGCGACTCTTACAGAATTATGTAAAGGCAATTGAAACAAGATTTGTGGGATATGAAAGTGGCAGCAAGGCATATCGATTGCTAGATATTGTAACCAAGAAAATCAAGATAAGTCGTGGCGTTGTCTTCATAGAAGGAAATCCACATGACAACATGGGCTCGACCAACAATTCATCCCTTTCACATTACCTCAGTGAAGATGACAGCAAAAGCGAAGTGGAAGTTAACCTAAATGAAAGAGCCATCTTTAACAAGCAATCTGAGGACAATCTGCCACTCCGTCGCTCTACGAGAAACAACAAAGGTCATTTCCCAGACAGATTGATTGAGGCAATGCAAAGTAAGGTTGTTTCTGAACCGAAAACCTACGATGAAGCCGTCAACGGAAAAGATGCAAATGAATGGATAAAGGCAATGGATGCGGAAATTTGTTCACTCAAGAAAAATGGAACATGGGTGTTGGCCAAACCACCACCAGAAGCAAATGTTATTGGAAGTAAGTGGATATACAAAATTAAACATGAACACAAGGTAAACCGATAAGATACAAAGCCGTCTGGTGGCACAAGGCTTCAGTCAAAATATGGGGAGGATTATGACCAGGTGTTTGCTCCAGTGGCAAAGCCAACAACCTTTAGGATCTTGCTCACTTTAGCAGCTAAACGTAAAATGCATATGAATCACTATGACATTGAGACAGCTTTCTTGAATGGCGACCTACACCACACAGTGTACATGCAACAACCTAAGGGACAGAGGAACCGAGCAAAGTTTGCAAGCTTGTGAAAAACCTTTATGGATTGAAACAGGGAGCTACTGAGTGGAACAAAAAATTGCATGAAGTACTGACTGAATGCGGTTTTGCGCAGAGCATAAATGACCCTTGTCTGTACACCGGAAAAAGATGCTATGCAACAATGTACATCATTGTAC
This sequence comes from Centruroides sculpturatus, assembly GCF_000671375.1. Taxonomy (NCBI): domain Eukaryota; kingdom Metazoa; phylum Arthropoda; class Arachnida; order Scorpiones; family Buthidae; genus Centruroides; species Centruroides sculpturatus. The sequence goes on from NW_019385588.1 coordinate 57,544, forward strand.
ATGTGTGAGGCTCTGGACAGGTCCAAACCCTCACTAAAATTCGCGTTAAAATAATTGTTTTAAAGAAAATAATATAGTAGTTAGAAATAGATTTATTTTATGAAAACGCGACGCTAACTTTTAAACAATAGAAGAATGTAAGTCCGTCGACCATTTCCGGTTGGAGATCGAATTAAACTTCGATTTTGACCTCTCCTGCGCCCCCGAAAGGTTTCGAATTGTCATCAGGTGACGACGGGAGACCAATCGGAAAGGGGAATCTGAGAGAAAATAGATAAAACCCCGGAAATTCGAGGACGCGACGGCTTCTTCTCCCGAAAGTTTCAAGTGACGGATCTGTTGTTGTGTGTGTGTCTCGCACCCATCTTCGTCTCCATCTCTCGACCTCGGATCGACATCTTTCCATCAACGGAAGTCGACCGCATCGTCCCGGAGCCATCGAGACGTGATGGAATGGTTCATTCACGAACAAGGGACACTCCTTCAAAATGGGACTATCTTGGAAAGGAGAGGAAGACCCAGAGGCCGCAGCCGCCGCAGAACTTTCAAGATCGCGGAAATCTTGTAAGCTTCTTTCGTGTTTAATAAACGGTTGTGTTGTTAACGAAGCATCTATCTCTGACTCAACTGCTTCCACATGTCGTTGATTGTTACCGCTCGGCAGTCCAAACGGCAAGGGAGACGATGACGATATATATCACATATTATCGTTCGCCGAGATTTTTTAATTTCTCTCCCCCTCGGCCCCCACACATGTTGATGATGTAATTGCAGCATTAATCTCCAAACATGCGTTAGATTGTTTGGAAACTAATAAATATTTCCACATGAAATACCTCGGAAATATCGATCATTACCTCGGAATCAAATTTGATCGAGACGGTGATGGAATATTCCATCTAAATCAAAAACATTTTATAATTGACAAACTAGTAGAATTTGGACTTCAAGGTGCAAAAACCAGCAAGATTCCCCTTGATCCTGAATATTTCAAAATTAAAGAGCGGGTACCAAGAATGGAAAGTAATAAACTGTACTTGAAGGGTATAGGTAGTTTACTGTACCTTGCAACCAACACATGCCCAGATATATTGGCAGCAGTTTCCATCCTCGCTCAACGTACTAAGGAACCAAGAGCAGCTGACTGGAATGAGGTGAAGAGGGTGTTCCGATATATGAAGGGAACAGCTGATTGGAAGCTGAAATTGGGTGAAAAGAGCAACGCTAGAACCACACTAGAATGTTTCGTCGACTCAGACTGGGCAGGTTATAACACAGATCTAAAGTCGCGTACAGGGTATGTCTTAAATATCAAGACAGTTCTGTTTCGTGGTACAGTAAAAAGCAAAGCAATGTGACACTGTCCTCAACTGAAGCTGAGTACGTTGCACTTTGTGAAGCTACCCAGGAGGCTGCTTGGCTGAAGCGAGTGTTTCTGGACCTTGGGGAAACCGTCGATAAGAAAGTAACTATGTACGAGGATAACCAAAGTTGTATGAAAGTGGCGGAGAATGATCGTGTGAGTCAACGTACGAAACATATTGATGTCAAATATCATTTTGTAAGAAATGAAGTGAAGAATGGGAATGTATGTATTATGTACTGCCCTACCAAGGAAATGGTAGCAGACATTTTAACAAAACCAGTGTGTACTGGAAAAGACGTTAAGTGTGCTAGACAACTTGGACTCGAAGACTGTAAGCAAAATGGGACAAATCATTGAGGAGGAGTGTTAAATTTCTTTCCTGTCATTACCTATGTGTGTAGCAATGATTTGTGTTATATAAACTTTTGTATTTGTATTATCTAGCAACGCTTCGTATCATATAATCATTGTATTATTTTTTATAATAAATAAACGGCCAAGACGTGGTGTCTTTTATCAAGCCCACCACTTTTTGGTTCGGTATGACTTGAAACGGATCAAAGTAGTCGTGTATGATTTTTTAAACTTGCTTGTAATGTATCCTACTCACTATCTGTGAACACATAACTTGCAACAGTGATATATTCAACAGATTAAAATTATTGAAAAATAAAAATTAGATTCACAGTTTTTAATTTAAAAAATATTTTTAACAATCCATTCTTATATTTTTTTGTATACTGATAGATATTAAAAAGTTTTATAAACTACATATTTCACTTTACAGGTCTTCGTAAATGAGTTATATTACTAAATTTACGAAAACTTGGGACTTGTTATATCAAGAAAAAAGGAGTCACACACACTAGAGACTAACGCTCATATCACAGAAGTTTATTACTGTACACTTTTCTACAGAGATATAAATTATGATTGAAAGTTTTAATAATCTATTTGTTTACCTTGTTTGTCGTTTCTTTTCTTATTTTCCTGAAAGAAGATATATTTTTGTTTTTAATCTTACAAATTATAATATAGATGTTGACTTTGCTTTATCTTTAAAATATTTCAGTTCTTTTTTCTTTTTCTTCAAACGACTATTAGTTTTGGGATGTTTTTGGAAAGAAAAATGTTTGATAATTTATTTTGATGCATGCAAAAATATCGTTCTTATACATTTTAAAAGTTAAACTGTCAGTCTCTGTATACAATAAGTTAACATTAATATAAATTTTTCTAATCTATTTAATAAATTATTGATATATTTGAAGTTTATTTAATTCTAAAATACAGCATAATGCGGTTTGTACAATTGAGAATTCTCTAAATTTGTAAATATTTAATCATCTTAAACTAGAAATTGCTAAATATCTTTCTCATTATCGTTTTCATGCAGTTTTTAGTTATTTTTACGAACATTCCTAACAGTTTCGTCCAAGTAAACTGTTATTTATCGATTTTAAAACGATTTCCAAATTCATTAGTAGCTTCTTTACGTCTTTCCTTATTCAAATTAACATGAGGACGAAAGTAAGGTTTCTAATAGATAAAATTCTACAATCTTAAGTTTTAAACATTGTTTTAATAGAATATATTTTGTTTTTTTTTTAAATTTGGCATTAATTTATTCCTCTTGTTATTATTATTATTGTCTTTAAAAGCTTGAAGATACAAGTAAACATTTCTGATGTTCTGATAGATCATATTTAATTTTCACGCGCTCTACATCCAGAAAAGAAATCATGTGTTTATCCTATAGAGATATTAGATATTCTAAATTTATTTTTAATACTTTTACATATCTAACTTTTTATAATCTTTTGATACGCTGCTATAAACATCAAATTCAATAATTTCAAATGTTCGTAACCAAAGAAATTCACTAAAAGAAAGAGATTAAACCGTGCGTAAGTCATACAAATTTCTATTAAATGATATACAGTAGAACCTCGATTATCCGCCCTAATTGGGGACTGGGGTTGGTCGGATAATTGAAAAGTCGGATAACCGAAAAGTATGAAAAAATCCATTATTATAGTATATTATTATATCCCATGTAATTAGTATATTAGTATATCTCTATTAACCTATTTTGCGTTGAATTTTCATCGATGTTAAGCCTAACAAAAATTTTTTAAAATAATAATCGTCGCTATTGTATCGTTAAAAATTAGAAAATTAAGCTTCGTTTAAATACTGGCTCCCTTTCATGGTCGAATGAGTGTTGCCAGCTAAAACACGTAAAAATAATATTAAAGTAGCCAAGACATAGCCAAATATTGTAGCGCCACATCACTAGCGGACATTTGAAATTTGCCGACTAGGACGGTCGGTTAACCGAGGGGTCGGTTGATTGGGGGGCGGATAATCGAGGTTTTACTGTAGTATAATAAAATTATGAGACAGTAAACTATCAAAAATGTTTCCCCAATATAAGTTATTCGTTCGAGCATAATATTTTTATATCAAAAAATTCAATCTCTGATTCTAGATTTAATAAATGTGTACAGAACTGTCGAGATTGGTAAACAGTTGTAATTCGATTTTTATTATTTTTAAGTTCAAATAAAAAGTAAAAAAAAGGAATTGATTTACAATGATTTTTTAACGATAAACGCTAAAGTTAACGAAAGCATCTGCTAGTAACAGTGTATTAAGATGTTGATATATAATTTTAAATAGTTCTTAAACATTTTAAAATTTAAAGCTTTCTATACTGATTGAGATGGCTGATAATTTTTATAATTAATTTAAGTTTTTGTAATATCATTATAAAATGACGCCATAAAAGATATGATGATGTATTGTTAAACAAACTACGAGCCTATTGTGGTCTAGTGGTAAGGTACTAGACAGGAATCAAATTTAGGTGAGAGCTGGTTCCCGCCTGTCGGTCTGTGCGGTCCAACCAACTTTTTTTTTTCAATGGAATCTTCAGGACATCACCTGGTCGAGTAGTGAATATTAAGGATGTAAATACAATCTCTAGATGCGCTTTCAAGTCGCGTTTTAATGAGCACCTTTAAATTAAACTACAGTATATAAGAAAAAACTTTTAATTTTAAAAGACTGTGGTTTTTATTATTTTGGTAAACAAAAAAGTGGGAAAACCTTGAATTATTTTAATTTTAGACTATTTTCACAAAGAACAATTGAAAAACTTTTATCTAAAAATTTCACAGGCCGCGATACAAGTACTAAATATTGCTGTATTTATTGAAAATAAATTTATCAAAAATATATTTTAAAATTAAATGGAAATTGTGTAATATAATAATATAATACATTCAAAATTTTTCTAGAAACTCTTTTGTAGTGATCAAACAAACTGCATTTTCTAAACATTCTTAATAACAAGTTTAACATTAATTAGATAAAATAAAATCTAAATATATTAGGATGTAAAAGAATATTTAATTCAATTTCTCTGACAAATTTATCAATTTTCTCCAATAGGAATGTTTAAAATAATTTTACTTGTAATATTTTCTCAATAAAATTTATGATAAAATAATGTTATTATAATTAATACTGTTGTAAATGAATACAATATTAATTTTAAAATTTATTACATTCACAAAGCGTAAGCAAATTCAAAGTATTAACAGTTTCCATTGGAAACTGTTAATACTTTGAACATTTTCAACTATGTCTTCAATTTCGTTTAACAATATTGCAGCAGCGCCATTTTCCGTTGGTGGTGAGTTTTGAACTATTTTTTGCGGGAAATAAAATTCCATGACGTCCTGTACACTATTATCAAGTTTGATAACAATCTGTCCAGTAGTTTTCATTTTATGGCCATTTCAATGAGGAACCCTTTAATTATAAACACCCAGTACTTTGTTCGATAAAATATATGACATTTTCAATGAATCTAAGAGATGAGGCTTTCGTCATAATTAATAAAAGAATGACTTTAAAATCAACACGTTCTCATTACAGTCTTTAAATATTTTTTGTCAATAGTTAATTTGTGATCGAATTGAAAATTTTAGTTTATAAATTTTAAATTAAATTTTAAAAATAAAGCAGAGTATGATCTATATTATCATATTTTCTACCCTATAACAATTTATAAAATCACGGAACTTTTTCTTGATTTACATAAATATAGGCGGGGAAGTGGCCTATAAAGGTCGACTCCATCGTGTGGATCATGTTCCTGTAATTGTGAAAAGGACGATTGGAAAGACTACAAAAGTATATTTTCATATAAGTTTTTAATATTTTGTATTTTTACAATTTGTTATATAAAAATATATTTCGTCCTGAATAAAGTTTTGAAATGCACATTCTTCGAGTATGAACATAACTTTTTACATACACATTTCACATTCAAGAAAAACTTCTACATTTGTTTAATATATATCTAGCAACATATATGGTTTATAAAATATATATGTTACAGTCAAAACCCGTTTTTAGTTAGAACGCGTTTTAACTAGTTGAAACTAGTTTATACTGAATGTCTTTGTTAAAACCCGTTTTGTCTAGTTAAAACTAGTTTTAACTCAAATTCATTTTTGACTAGCAGTAAATTCTAGTTTTAACTAGACAAAACCAAANCCCAAACATATTTATGTAGCTAAAATTAGTTTTAACTAATGTTAAAAGTTAAAACTAGTTTTATCTAAAATCAAAACATGTACAGCAGTAAATTAACTAGACATAACGGGTTTTGTCTAGTTAAAACTAGAATTTACTGTTAGTCAAAAATGAATTTGAGTTAAAACTAGTTTTAACTAGACAAAACGGGTTTTAACAAAGACATTTAGTATAAACTAGTTTCAACTAGTTAAAACGCGTTCTAACTAAAAACGGGTTTTGACTGTAACATATATATATATTTTACTTTACAATATATATATTTACTTATATTTATTTATACAATATATATATTTACTTTACAAAAGTTATATATATATAACTTTTGTAAAGTTTATTCTTTAATTGAGAATATGTGGAATTTCTTTTGTGTTCTTCTTCGTCATACAAAAATGCTAATTCTTTAACTTGTAATGCATACAGTATCTGTTAGAAACGTAAATAAATTATGACAATATTATTTGACTGGACCAAGCCCTTTTCTTAGACAGAATTAAATTCATACTTTCACTTTTCACACGGGTCGCCCGCCAAAAATTATGTTTTGGAAATATCTATCAAATATGTCTCTTTAAAAAAATATTAAGTAAAAACAGGTCACGTACTGCTTCTGGTAATTATATAGAATAATTATATAGAACGTTTTTTTTTTTCCTTGAGTTTTGAAAATAAACATATTTGATAGCCATTTCCAAAACATATAAATTTTTGGGAGGAGAGAGAGCGACCCATATAAAAAGTTCTATAAAGAAAAAATGGGACTACTTATCAACCCTGTACCGTTCGAGCCGCCATTTTTGTTGTTTAATAACTGATTTTCGTTACAAGATACATTTTGGTGCAAACTAAAAATGCTCTTCTTCCTTTCTGTGTACAACGAAACTCCGGCCACCCGCCTTTTTCTACAAGAGTCTAGCTCGCAGGTAAACATTAGTTTTAAATTATGCCGCTACGGCAAACAGCGCCAATCTCGGCAACTGAATTTGTTAGTTTCGGGTCGTAGTTACAAGCCTTATCATTTGTTCGTACTGTCAACGTTGTTAAACTCGTTATACGTTAAATAAAATGGAATGTAGTGAGTGTAGTTTAAAATATACCGGTACTATACTTGCGTTTTCTATTCATGATTATAAATTATTAATGTTTTGTTCGAAATTATTAATTAATTAAAGGTGAAAATAAGATAAATTTGTGAATTGACATCTTGCTTAAAAATGAATTATTCTATAAAAAAAATTATTATTGTAAAATTATGAGATAGAATTATGAATAAAATAAAATATAGGCGGACTTAAAATTTATGATCTATAATAGTTATAATATATAGTACTATTAGGCTTAATGTTTGTTTCTGAACGACTCATTATAACGTACTTAACGGTATTTTTCACTTCATATTTCTGTTTCATTCCTTAAAATCACTAAATGAATTAATGTCTGTTTATAATTAGATATAGTAATATCGTGTAGCTGTCTGAAGTGTAACAATATTTCTTTATAATATTCGCCTGAACACAAACTACATTTAATTAATTTTATAACTTCATCATTTCTGTTATCATTCTTCATTTTATGCTTCCCTTTCATATGTCTGCTTAAACTTTGCTTATACTTGTACTTTAAATTGCATATACTGCATTCCATTTTCAACGAAAACAAATCCAATTGCCATGATTGGCGCTTTTCGCCGTAGCGGCATAATTTAGAACTAATGTCCTTTTTCCTCTGACACTAGACAAATAATACTCTCCCATCTAGTTCATATAGAAATAAAGAAAGATTCTACAACATTCGTAATTTTCGTATATCAAATATTTACTTTATAAATACTAAATACCAAATAGATTCAATTTTAATAAGAAAACAAAATTAATGATGAGTATCCTAAAATTAAAACTTTTTTATGTTATATATTTTATTAAAATATTAATTTAAAAAGTACGTTTTTATAGCTAACAATATAGTTATATTTAAAACATTTTTATTGTATTTAATTTATAACCGAATATTATTATAATAAACAATGTTACTTAAAAATCTATTAAATAAAAATTAAGTAATCGAATATAAAAAAAAAACAATAAAATAATTTAAAGAATAACAATTTTAAATCTGTAAATAATATTTTTTTTTTTGTTTTTAAATAATTGTTTGCTATAGCTTCAATTTGTAAAAGCTTCTTCAGTATCAACCCAAAAAAAAGTGAATTTTTATTAAAATTAAAATTCGTCAACAGATGGAGACACTCGTAAACAAAATCTCCTACTGTTCACTTCATATAAAATACAGATTTATTATATACATATTATACAAACATATATACATATATATGAAGTTAAATTTATATTTATAATCCGAAATTCTTAACCTTAGACGGCAGTACTTTATAATTTTTGAACATGGAAACATACAAAATAATATCTTTGACCTCTATAGGTCAAAACGACTATAGTGTTAATTTAGAAGGATAATTTATATCTTGTGGCACATTATTTTAAAAGGTTTTTTAAAGGAAAATCTTAATGGGGAAATCAGATTTAAAATTAAAAGAACTGGTTAGAAATTATCCTCGAAAAATTAAATCAAATCTAAACATTTTTTCATTACTTAATTTAACAAATGACTGTTTTGAATATGAATTATCATCAAACAAAGTGAATTGTATAAATTGTATATTTATTAATCCTTCCAAAGTTTAACTTTCTAGTAAAAGCAATGACATAAGCTAAATAAAGCCTTTCTGAGATATGCTGTATAACATATGGTAATTTTAACATATTTAAAATTTTTTTAATTAAAAATTTAAAAAAAAAAACGCTTTTATTGGTCATTGACTTTTCGAAATTGGGATGGTAGATGGTGAGGTAGAGCCATCTTTCTAAAACATCATTAATATGCGTTGTCATCGGACTTAGATAGGTCCTTAAAGTTTCAAATTTCTCTCTTGATTAAAAGTGGATAAAATTAGAGTTGCAAGGTTTGAGGACGATACAAAGCAAGTTAAATAAAAGAGTTTAAAATTGAGGAAGAATACATCTCGAAATTTATATTATCTCTTATTTATATGGATATAGTTTTGTATAATTTAAGTTTCGTAATGTAGATTTTAACTTTAAAATCTACCTATAAAAAATTCAACATACTCGTATTTTTATGTAAATACAAAAGACCAAATGAGATTAAATAGTTTGGATTGCAAAGATCCTAGAATGCCTTTACTTAACAACTGATTTCCATGTTTCTTTTTCCTGTTATCTCTCTCCATCTCTCTTTCCTATGCCAATTAATTCAACATTATCTGGTAACCTGTTTCTTCTTAGCCGGTATTTCTGTAAATATCTAATTTGGCATGTTAATTTTTATAAATTTCTCCATCCTTCTGTAATTTCATCCTCCTTTGAATCGAAGATTTTTCTCAGAATTTTACTTTCCATGCATTTATAGAAGCCATATTTTACGTTTATAAGTTGTGATTGGTAATATTATCTTAAGATTTCAAAGATACTTTTTGAGACTGTATCATCTATAATGTAAAGTAGCTTGCATTATCTGTTTGCAATTCTAACTGAAAACAATGCATTATTAATTGCATTGTTTTCAGTTAGAATGTTATCCAAGTATTTCGAATTGGCTACTCTATTACAGATTTTGTCATAAATCACATATCTTAAATTGACTTTATAAACAGTTACAAATGTTTTATTTACAATTAAGTTTATTCAGATTTTTATTAACTTTATTTATTTATTTAATAATTAATATAGGTAATGTTCAGTGAACAAGAAAGAGCCGATAACAGAACCCCACAAGAAAGAACCTCTAATAACAGACCTTTAACTAATAGCAAAAACGGATCAATGAGCATGCAATACGCAAAATTTTTTCAGGATTTCTAGATTGGATGACGAAATCTTATAATTTTTCACTTGGAGTAGGGTGGGGTAAAAGTGCTCAATGGGGATATAATTAGTTGTATAAATTTCAGGTTGGCATTACTGAGTTAGTTTATAAGGTTTTCTTGATGAATTGTTGAAGACTTAATAATAACCGACCTGGCATAAATAGTTTTGAACTCATGAGGTATGATTGATTTTTTATCTTTCTGATATAATATTTTGATTGTTTACGTACTGTATTATATTTTATAATTATGTATCAACTTAAGTAAATTATTCCTTGGATATTTTGATAAATTCATTGATAGTACATTATGGTGGACTAAACATTTAGAAATATTCTCGGTGTAGATGGCAGTATCTCAAAAACGATGTTGCGGGATAAACGTTTATATGCCACTATGGGGCAAAAATGCGCATGCGAACTTGTTTATAGGTGAAGATTTTGCGCCCTGTGCATGCACGTTGATAAAGAAACACAAATGTCTGCAATAGAAAATAGAAATATCAATAAAGAAGCCCCAACATCTGGAGGAATAGATGTAGTTCCGTTTACTTTTCGACCCAACGATTTCATCCAGTATTTCCTGAAGAAATCAGAGCACTCCTAAAAAGAAAGTTTACACAACAAAGAAGGGGAAAAAGGAAAAAATCCGAAATAATAAGCTGAACTTTTAATAATAATTTAGAACCAAAAGCAACGATATAAAGAGAAAGATATCAAGGAAGACGAAAACCGGGCAAAGTTACTCATAAATCACTTTACACGGATAATGGTATTTCTGATCCGAAAGAGGAGAGTTCAGACCAAAGAGTTTATGGCAGTATATTTTGGTTCTTGACAACATTAATTCTGGGTTGGTATACAGTATTCTCTGTTGGTTTATTATTTTGTACATTACAACTGTTTGATGTTTTTTTTCTTATGCTTATTATCATATTTTTTGCTGAGAATGATATTAGATCTAGTACTGTCATTTATAATTTCATATAAGCTATTCTTCGTACTCTGCCAAGGATGTAAGGAAGAGTACGAAGAGCTTCTATGTGAGGATTGGAAAATGTGCAAAAATTGTTTAATTGAAAAAATTTAAAAATTTAATTTAATGAAAAATTGTTATTTTCGACTCTTTTCATAAAAACCTTGTCTTGCAAACTTTTATCCATACCATGCATTTTTTCAAAAGGTTACAAAAGAGCACTTTTGCCCCACCGGTGGGGCAAAGGGCTCCTTTATAATCTTTTGAAAAAGTGTTTATTAAATGATATATATTCAAAATATCAATAAAAGTCTTAAGGAATTTTAAAGAAGACCGTTTCAGAATTATTATGCGTATATTTTAAGATTCTCATTCTTCTAACAAAGAATTTACATTATATAAAAAAACTAAGTGCGTACTCTTGCCAGACTATCCTCTATTAAACAAATATCATCACCATTTTGTTCAATATGGTTGGATATATTTCTTTCCTAGTTTGTTCAAGTTTCCTGTTTTTTTTTCTCAGGAAGCAGATTAAAAAAAGCAATAATGATAATGTATCAATCTGTTTCAATCCATTGCTAATCTCAAGACTCAAATAACTCATCCTGAATTTTGGACCTTTTTTTTACTATTTGGCATCCATATTCTTGCCAATTGACAGTGTTTAACTAATAGTTAAACATAGTCAATTATTCTTATTTCTTCCGTGATTATCCATAATTTTTCTCTCTTATAATGATATCGTAGATTTTAGTGGCGACAATAAAAGTATGTCATGTCTTTTGCATGTCACGCGCAATTCGTGTTTCTTTTCTTTGGATTGTCGGATTGAAAATTTGATCGACAACTTTACATTTTTGGAGTTTTATACTTTTTTAATATTCGATATTACTTTCCAAATATTAGTCTGGTATACCTGGTTATGTATTATCTACTACTTTTACTACTTTTATTTATCTTAAATATTTATATTTTTATCATTTTTTCGTTATAATCTAATGTATCGTTTGTTCTGTTGCATTGGGAGATGCCATTTTCTGACAGCTTGCTTGTAAATAATTTCTCAGAATGGAATAGAATCTGCTTTCTTGTTTTTCTTTGGATATGCCATAATTCACTGAATATTATTTCATTTTATGCCAGTATAATTTGGTTCTTGTTCTTGACAACATTAATTCTGGGTTGGTATATTTTCTATCTGTTGGTTTATTTTTTTGTGCAATTGTTTGATTTTTTTTGCTAATTATCTAATTATCATATTTTTTGTTGAGAATGATATTTAATCTAGTACTGTCATTTGTAATTTCATATAAGCTATTCTTTATGTCATTTGTTATTAGATAGCATCTCCTTATCTTGGCATTGCAATCTGCAAGAATAATTTTTCAGCTTTATATGACTAATTTATCATAAATTTCTTCCAGTTTCTAATAAATCTACTTTTAGTCTCCTCATTTTTGTCTCAAGTTCATACATTTATAAAAAAAAATACGTTAAACTATCTCCTTGATATATAGTTACCTAGATGCATAAGAGTCTATCTGATATGTATTTCATATTTTACATACTCTTTAGATATCTGTTATTGCTGATAAATCTGTATGACGTTCGTTTATCTGTTGTTTTGTAAAATATTGAGTAAAACTGATCTTTACACTCTGTTGCAACATTTAGCGAAAAGATTTTACAAAAGAAAATTTGCATTTCAAAAATAAGATCTTTACAATTAATTCTCACAAAGATTCCCGAATCGATACAATTATATTAGCCTATTTATGATTTTAATTCGTTTGTTTCACTTCTTGTGCCATCGTATGTTTCCTTTGATATGCATTTTAATAAATACATGTATAAAGTATTTAATACTAATTCTTAATAAAGTGATATAGCGTAATAAATGATGCAATACAATATAACGAATACGCTATAAATTATTTGACAAATTTGTTTATTTTTCTGAATTGAATGAATAATCTCATTAGTAACAGGTTAAAATAGATGCAAACTATTGATATTAAAGTCAAACCTGTATATAGCGAAAACCTGTCTACTACAGAAGAGTTGATCGGTCCCTTGGAGTTCCGTTATAAGACAGGTTTGACTGTATATGCTTTTTATAGCCAAACTTAGAAATAATAATAATGAAACCGTGATAATAGTTTGTCTTAGATTTATTGAAACTATTCTTTAATTTGTAAAATCCAAGCCTCTATTCTGTATAATGTCGCGTGTTTTGTGAAAAGTTTTAACTAACTCGCGAAAAGTTTTCTTTCATTGTTGCACGTCGTCCACAAACTAGTGAAGTTTTAATTGTCAATAGTGAAATCTTTCTATCGATTCGTAAAATCTTTGTGAGAATTAATTGCAAAGATCTTATTTTTGAAATGCATAGGCCTAATATGCATTTCTTGTAAAAACAACATGTGTCAAAATTGGGCGAAAATATGTTTTTCATAGCGTCTGGCAACTCTAATGGTGGGTCATTTGCCATGAAATATTACGCAACAACAGCAAATTCTAAGAGAGATATTCTACATGAAAGATTTGAGGGTTTACAAAAACCACACTTGTCAGCAGTTAATGTGACGATTTATTCACAAAAACAGTAATTCTCAAGGACATCTGATGTTTTTGAGAGAAAGGTTTACTTACAAGAGGGCCAATTACATTAAAGGTATTCTGGAACACAGTAAACTCAACTTCATTAGAAGATATCCGCTATTGATGTTTGCCGCCAAGAAAGAAGAGGAAAAAAGTTGTTTGAGAAGCCAAAGTTCATGAAATTAGCCACACAAACCAAAAAAGAAAGGGAATAGGAAAGTGTGTCGTGGCTCCTGCTTTCAGGTATTTAAGCATCACCCATTATTGAGTACAAGCTGAATCTCAAAACAGCATGAATTATAAAAGTCACTGAAGAGACTGTTCTAATCTGTGACACATATTCTGGGTTATACAAAAATTTAATTAGAAGTAGCAGGAAATGGATCAATAAGTTGACACTGCCACAAGCCTAGAAAGATCCAATACTTATACGAGACAAGAAACTTGAGGACTGCTTGAAGTTGTCAGCTTTCCTACGGAAGGCAGAGAATAAGAAGTTCTACGTAAGTCTGTGAAGTGTTGCAGGTGATAAACAATATATGGATATTGAAGAGGAAGACAACAGCAGTGGCTACGAGGACTCAGAAATGATACGTGCAAACTTTTTATACAAAAAGAACTGTGGGAATAAAGTTTCTGGGAAGAACATCATATGTCAGTAAACCAAAACTTTAATTTTTCTTGGGGTCTGCCAAACGCAATATTCTGACAATGTACCAAAACCTTCAGAATATCTCACAGTTTTGGCAATTTAATAGAAATTTTCTTTTCAATTTTTTTTAACAATATGTATTTTGACATATACTGTTTTTACAAAAAAAGGTTTATATTATTTTTTTCGTGAAGTCTTTTCTCTAAATGCTATAACGGAGTGTAATATCATCAGAGTGTAATACAACAGGGAGTCGCTGTCATCTTACTTTTCTTATATTGCTATTATATCGATATATTTTTGCAAATTATTTTTAAATAGTCTTAGTTTATACAGGCTATTCACGTTCTATGTTTTTATTGCGATCCGTGATCGTTTGCCCATTATTGCATTCGATTAACCAGCTGTTACCGTTAGGATCAACTTAAACGTTATGAAAATACGAACTTCAGAGACTATTAATTCTAATCATTTAAGCTCTAATCCTTTTTCTTAATTCGAATTTTATATATTTCAATCAAATATCTTTTTCATAATTTTTCATTATTTTACGCATTTAAAAAAATTTAAATATTATATTAACAGTTTATCGTTTTATTATATTTATTTTTTTATTATATTTTAATTTTTAAAAATATTTCATTAATTTTATATAGTTTTAAATTTTATGCTACAGATGGCGACACATCTCTAACAGTTACATTTGACTTTATACGTGTTTAATGTTAAAAGAAAAAGAGTTGTTTAAAAAAACATAAATTCAGTTCGAAAATTATACGTTTTAAAATATTCTTAATTTATTTTAAAATAGCTGTAAAAGTAAAATTAATAAGTTTTTGGATTAATTTCAAGATATAAAACTTTTTACTATTTTTATTTGTAAATACAGTAAAACCTCTGAACAGACACTGACGGGAACATTAAAAACTAGGCGTTTTTGGAGGTTAGACTATGATAAAATTTTCAGCATTACATCCATATTTTAGTTATATTGAAATTTCTATGGTATTTGTTTTTCAAGAAATTTGGAATTCATAATTTATTTTTACATGTGACATTTTGAGCTTTTTTAATTAATTTATAAAATGTGGACCATTTTTTACTAAATTATTGTAATATTTCCTATTTTCTTTTATACTCGACAGTACAAAACTTTTGATCTTTTACTTCACAATAAAATATTTATACTCATGAGCAAAAGCAGGGATGTTAAACGTAATATAATTAAGAAATTGTTTAAGTATATTAAACCACTTAAATGTTAATAAGATTTTTGTATATTATTTTATTATTATTCTTATTAATTTTATGTATAAATTATCTTCTAAAATATTAAAATATCACTTATAAAAATGAATATAATATTCTTGGCAATACTCCAACGAGGTTCATATCTTACTTAGGCGAATTAATTAAATTTTGAGTGATCATTGACAGATAAATGTGAAAGGCTGCTGAATTTTTTAAACTATTTTAAGCAAAGATACTTTTATATAATTTTTAAAAGAGTAAA